>NC_043964.1:12308064-12368064 GCF_902148855.1 Sphaeramia orbicularis
AGCCAAACAGGAGTGTGATGACACAACTGTGCACATCAAGGTATCAATAAACACAGAGACCCACAAAAACACAACAACACCAGCATGACTGCTGACGTGACTGTGACTGAAGTTCAACCACACACTGTTAAGGTGTAAACAAGGGAAGAGAGGTGTTAGAAAACCTGGCTTTTCTGGAGTAAAAGTCTGTTCAAGTGTTTGGAACTCAGTGGGAGTGGAAATTTACGGGTGGGTGACAAATTAAAGGAGAAGCCTGATGAGAATAGATGGTATGAAGGCTCAGTGAACTGATTAATGAGGCTGAAAATGATGCAAATTATATGTTAAATCCTTCAGTCATCAGGCCTCAGGACCCCTTTAACCCATAAAGACCCAAACAACCACTGATGACCAAAACCATCTACTGATGTAATCTGTTCAATACCTGTTGATCCACTAATTCTATCTATCCATGTAAATAATTGGTGTAAAATGCAGTTTTTCGTCTTTTCATGGTCATCAGATATGACTCATTTGGATGTTCAGAGGCTCCATAGTTACCATGGAAACACCGTCATCTTCTACAGCATTGATTCGCCACTAAAACCCATGAAGTTGGATCAATGACAGTGGATGGACGCACTTGTTTTTATGTTCAGTTATCGATATCTTTGCTGGAAAAGTCATTTTTTCTTCCATTTTCTCTGTCTCTGATATAATAAACTTCAACTTAAATCTGAGCTTTTATGAACATCTATATCAGGTGTCTCAAATTCATTTTCTTTCAGGGGCCACATTCAGCCCAATTTGATCTGCAGTGGGCCGGACCAGTAAAATAATAACATAATAACCTATAAATAATGACAACTCCAAATTTTTGCCTCTGTTTTACTGCAAAAAAAACCATGAAATTATGAAAATACTTACTTTTATAAACTATCCAAACAAAAAAAGATGTGAATAACCTGAAAAAACTGAAATTTCTTAAGAAAAATAGTGCAATTTTAACAGTATTCTGCCTCAACTTCTCATTTCTACATGTGCATTATGGATCGGATCTACAAAGACACTAAACACTGAGGAACAGGCAGAAAATAGTTAAAATTCTGCTTAATTTTCTTTAGACATTTCAGGTTGTTCATATTTGTTCAGGTTATTCACATTTTGTTGTTACAGGATAGTTTGTAAATGTAAATATTTTCATAATTTAATGTTATTTTTTGCACTAAAACAAAGGCAAAAATTTGAAGATGTCATTATTTATAGGCATAATATAATATTTTTTCCACATTAAACCAAGAAGAAAATATGAAGTCATTATTTTTTGTAGATTATTATGCTGTTATTTTACTTCATCATCATATTGGTCTGTATGTGGAACCTGAACTAAAATGAGTTCAACAGCCTTGACTGTGGAATTTTTGTACTTTGCAAATTCATCCCACAGGCCGGATTGGAACCTATGGTGGGCCGCATTTGGCCTCCGGACCGCATGTTTGAGACCCCTCATCTACATGATCAGGGAATTAATTATGGGAATTTACAGAATTTACACTGAAAAAACGCAAAATAAGGAGGATAATGTTACAATAAATGGTGATAAATCACTTAAGAAAAGTTAAATATGGAGAAAAATTCATTTTCTCTATATTCACATAAGTAGCACTGGGTCTTTATGGGTTAAGTCAGTGATTGTTAGAGGAAAATACACAACAGTAACGGGATATGTGAAATGAGAATGAATTTTCTTAAATAAAATAGAAGAAAAGTGTCTGAAAGAGTGAATCAATATTGACCTCATCAAGGCCATATGAAATATAGACATGAGGCCTTGAGAAGAAGACATTTTATTTTATGAATAAGATGAAAATGATGTCAAAGATGCAACACTTAGAGAATGAAAAAGATGCCATTAAAAAGACATAAAGACATGTAGGAAAGAATATATAAAATATATAACAGAAAGACAGTAGAATGAAAAAGATTCAACAAAAAGAACATAAAAGACATAAAAAATGAAAACAATATAAAAGATGGAATGAAAATGTCCTCAAACACAATCCAATCCAATCCATTTTTATTTATGAAGCACAAATTTAAACAAACACAAAGGTTTCCAAAGTGCTGTACAGTAAAATAAATGCAATAAAAACATAACAGAAAGAAAAAAATTTGAAGATAAAAACACAACACCACATAATAAATAATAAATCGACCGTCCATCCCAGATAAAATATCCATATACATAAAATCAACATCCTACACAGTGAGAAAAGCCAAAGAGAAGAGGTGGGTTTTAAGAAGAGATTTCAAATTAGACAGTAGTCGCTTTTCCGTTGACCCTCAAATTGCGCAAATATAACTTGGGCATAAAAATTTACCTAATGGAAAAATGACAATTTCACCAAAACTCTTGTTTTTCGATTGAAAGTTTTTGTGCTGGCAAGAGGTGGTTTTTCAGGCGTAGCGCAAATGGTATGTTACGCAAAACTGTAATGGAAAGACCTTTTTCTGCGACGAGTCACGTAAGTTTAAAAAAACGGATGTTGACAGACGTTACAACAAGGAAAGAAGAAGAGTGTTGAAAGAAACATGGTGCAGTATGTGTGGACACACCAGGAAACCCGATCATTTTTTAATTTAGTATGAGATAGAGGGGTAATATATAATAATAATAATAATGAATATATCTGTAAATCAACACCATATTTACGTTCATCACCATGTTTATGGAACGACTTCTCATGTCATCATCATCATGTCATTGTAAGAAATAAACAAATCATCACATTTGTGATTTAATGAAAAAAACAACATTACGCACTTCTGTTTTTTCGACATTTGATAAATATTGGTAATGTTTTGCGCAGATATCCAATAGAAAAGTGACTAGTGAAGAGGTCTGTCTAATGTGCAGCGGCAGTTCATTCCAACACACAATAAGATGGAAACAGTGTAAAGATCTAAAAACCTGAGCGATATAATACAATAATAATGCTGTGAAAGATGCAACTAAAACATAAAACAGTAGAAAAGTACTCGGAGAATGTAGACCTCCGCCAAGGCAGATCAGTGCCCCCCCCTGCCCTGATCACCACCAAAATATGATCATTTGTTCCTTGTGCCAGTATCAACATTTCCTGAAATTTTCATCCAAATCTGTCCATAACTTTTTGAGTTATCTTGGACAGACAGACAGACAGACAGACAAACCAACGCCGGCAAAAACATAACCTCCATGGCGGAGGTAATGATGTAAAAAGGCAAAAAAAACAAAAACATATCAATAACGTGCACAGTTGATGGATAAATCTAGGTGTAGGACGTTGTTTTTGGACAAACTGCACTGTAACAAAAAAAAAAAAACCTGTTAAAAAATAGTATTATTGTGGCAGCAGGGGTGCTGAAAAAATACTGTTAAATAACGGAAAATAACCATCTCATAAAAATACGGTAATTTTCCATAGTTAAAATACAGTTTTTGCCCTAACTTTACATGAGATTTTGCATATTTTTTTGAATATTCTTAAAAATACAGGAAAAATCTCTAAAATCAACGGTAAACTTTCTGTTAAATTACAGATTTTTTTTTACAGTGTGCATATCCTTACAGTTTATATTTACTATATATTTCACATATGGAAATTCACCGAGTGTGTCTGACATGTGCATAGAGAAGTAAAGAACAGAATGTGAAAACGATTATGATGGGATTATTTTCGTGGACCAGAACCAGACTCAGGCCACCGAGAAGCAGATCCGAGAGGAGTTCGAGGAGCTGCGGGAGTTTCTGCAGAAGGAGGAGTCGGCTCGACTGTCGGCCCTGCAGCAGGAGGACGAGGACAAGAAGGAGCTGGTGAAGAGGAAGTCGGACAGCATCACCAGAGACATCCTCACCTTCTCTCACGCCGTCATCGCCATTGAGAACGAGATAGCCTCCAGCGACGCCCTCTTCCTTCAGGTGAGTGGGTTTAGTAACAGTTTTTTCCTCCGAATTCACTGAACCAACACGATTTTCATCCTATGTTTCTCACTTTATTCCAGAATTACGCCAACGTGAAGAAAAGGTACGAGTCTTTCGTCTTCTGCACCATCTACTTTAAACATACGTGAACTGTTGACATTTGAGCGTCATTTCCGTCTGGCAGGGCACAGATCCCACAGAAGAATCCGGAAAAAGTGTCAGGGCCTCTGATTAATGTGGCCAAACATGTCAGCTCCCTCAAGTACCATGTGTGGGAGAAGATGGTGGAGCTGGTTCAGTACAGTAAGCACTTTATATATGTGTGTGTGTGTGTGTGTGTGTGGGGGGGGGTTGTCGTACAGTTCTGTGACCTATAGAAAAGGACAGACTGGTGTGATGTGCTACAGAAGGGTGTGAACTTTTACTACAGGGTGAGTCAGAAAAAACGCTCTTTCCATTTAAAGAGATTGTACTGCTAAAACGGAAACACTGATTTTTCTTTTGACCATACAGTCATATTGATGTGGTTATTGAGCATGTCTGGTGATGTAGTCATAGATTTATTGCATTGCATAAGAGAGAGAAGGTCCATTGTTTATTGGGCACTGAAATACCTGCCAACACAATGTATGCCACGGTGAACAAACTTGAAATTGACAACAATTACAGGAGTCGGGGTTTTGCTTTCACACTCAGGACATAGGCCTACATGACAGTGCCCAGGGAGTTTTCATCATGGCAAGACCACAGCGATTGCAGGTATTATTTCCTCATCGAGTTGTCTGTTTGGGTCAGGAGAGAGAGTGGCCACCTAGATCCCCGGACTTGACCCCCCTTGATTTTTTCTTGTGGGGGTATCTTAAAAAACCGTGTGTATCAGACTGTTCCACAAACTCTTCAGGAACTCCGAAATCGCATCACGGCTGAAATCCAAGCCCTACGACGAACACGAATGGCGAGAAGAGCTGTGTTAGAGATGCGACAACGAGCACAGATTTGCATCAGTCTGAACGGTAGCCAGGTTGAAGGTCGTGCCGGACAACTTCGTTGAGACAAAACATTTTGATGGCGAGTAAACATGCTGTAATGGTTGACAATTTCAATTTCATTCACGGTGGCATAAACTGTGTTGGCAGATATTTTGGTGCACAATAAACAATGGACATTCCCTCTGTTATGCTATGCCATAAATCAAGGATTCAATCGCCAGACATGCTCAATAACCACATCAATATGACTGTATGATCAAAAGAAAAATAAGCATTTCCATTTCAGTGGTACAATTTCTTTAAATGAAAAGAGCGTTTTTTCTGACTCACCCTGTACAGGGGTGTCAGACTCATTTTAGTTCAGAGGCCCATATACAACCAACATGATCTTATGTGGGTGGGACCAGTCAAATAATAGCACAATAAACTATAAATAATGACTTTGTACAGTTTTTTTCACTTTGTTTCAGTGTGAAAAAAGTTAAAATTATATTCTGAAAATGGGAATAACATGAATCGTCTGATATGTCTGATGAAAAATAAGTGCGATTTTAACAATATTATGTCTCAGTTTATCATTTACACATGCACATTACAACGTACAAATACACAAAACATTTAGTAACAGGCAGAATGTTGTAAAAAAAAAAAAAAAAAAAAAAAAAAAAGCACTTTTTTTGTATTGTAAGACATTTCGGGTTGTTCATATTTGTTCAGGTTATTCACATTTTATGATGAAAGGATAGTTTGTATGTATTATGTAATTTTACTTTTTTCATATTAAACTAAGAAGAAAATTCCAATCTAATCTAATCCAATCCAATCAAATGCAATCCAGTCTAGTCCAGTCCAACCCAATTCAATTTAATCTAATCTAATCCGATCCAATACAATCCAATCTAGTCCAGTCCAACCCAATTCAGTCTAGTCTAATAATCTAATCTAATCTAATCTAATCTAATCCAGTCCAATCCAATCCAGTCCAACCCAATTCAGTCTAGTCTAATAATCTAATCTAATGTAATCCAATCCAATCTAGTCCAGTCCAACCCAATTCAGTCTAGTCTAATAATCTAATCTAATCCAGTCCAATCCAGTCTAGTCCAATCTTATCCTGTTCAATCCAATCTAATCCTGTACGATCTGATCCAATCCAAACCAATCCAATCCAATCCAATCCTGCTTAATCCAATCCAGTCCAGTCCCACGCAGTCAGATCCAATCTGATCCAGTCCAGTCCAAGCCAATCCAATAAACAAAGCTCTGTATTTTATTTTTAACTGTCACGTCCTCTTCCAGCGCCCATCACCTTCGACCCCAACACCGCCTACCCCTGGTTGACCATCTCCAAAGACCTGACCACCGTGGCCAACAGCGGGTCCCTGAAGCAGCTCCCGGATAACCCCGAACGCTTCGGCCACTTCGTGTTCGTGCTGGGCTCGGAAGGCTTCACCTCGGGCCGCCACGCCTGGGAGGTGGAGGTGGGCGACAAGGTGGACTGGATGCTGGGGGTGGTCAAGGAGTCCATCGACAGGAAAGGCCGGATCTCGGGCTGCCCCGACGGCGGCTTCTGGATGATCTCGCACTACGAGGGCGAGTACTCGGCCATGACCAGGCCCAGCACCCCTCTGCAGCTAGTCGGGGAGCTGACCCGGGTCAGGGTGCAGCTTGACTACGACTCCGGAGAGGTGACGTTCTCCAACCCCGTCAGCATGACGCCCATCTACACCTTCCACGACTTCTTCACCGAGAAGATGTATCCGTTCTTCTGCCCCGGGGCGAACATCAACGGGAACAACCCCAGTCCGCTTAAAGTGTGTCCTGTCAAAGTGGCGGTGTGGAACAGCGCCACGTGGTGATGTCACAACAGGAAACTAGACCTGGACTAAGGCTTAGATCCATTTAAATGACCAGATGTGTTTAACCAGATCATGATAAGATCATTAAAGCAATTATTGTTTGATTTCACAAGGGTTTCTTCACTGAACAAAGCATGTGTTTTTAACCCGTAAAAACCCAAACAGCCACCAAAGCTTTTACTGATCTAAACTGTTTAATACCTGTTGATCACAAGGTTCTAATAGTTTTGGATTTTTCATTATAGTTTAGTTTTATTTAGTTTTGACTTTGCTTTCTCTAATTCAGTTAGTTTTAATTAGTTTTTAGAGCAGGTTTGCTAGTTTTTATTAGTTTTCATTATCTTACCTATATAATATGCGTTTCGACCCCGCCCCGTGTCCATCCCATCGATGCTCAGAAAAGCACATCTGCTCTCTTCAAAGGACAAGTCAGAAGCGGCGGTACATGGAGTATACCTACTTATTTTTCAGTCAGTATTGTGTATACCCACTTCTAAATCCCCCTGATGCGCACCATTCAGTCGTATATCTGAGCCAAATTGCCCATGTTTTCTCCTAGGATGGTGAAGCCATGACCCACCCTACTCTGCCTCTAACTGGCTAGTACTAGCTGCCAGCGTTAAATCATTATCAGATACAGTATGACCCATTTGAATGTTCAGAAACTCCGTAGTGAACATGGAAGCACTGTCATTGATTCACCAGTAAAACCCATGGAGTTGGATCAATGACAGTGGATGGAGACACTTGTTTTTACATTCAGTTATTGATATCTTTGCTAAAAAAAAAGTCACTTTTTCTTCAGTTTTTTTCAGTTTTTGATATAATAACCCAGTGGTTTCCAACGTTTTTTGGCTTGTGACCCTATTTTAACATCACAAATTTCTGGTGACCCCAGACATCCAAAATGGAGAAATTTTTTTTGCTAAAATTAATTTAATTTTGATCATGTAATAGTTTGCTATACTATGTTGCAAATAAACATTAATTTTAGACACATTTAGTCTATATAATGTATATTATTATGGATGGAGGCAGAAAAGCCAGGTGTAGATTACTGCACAAAATGAGAATTTTATTTTCCTTGGTCAGAATATGTACAGTCAGTCCAGCTTGGATTTCCAAGGCTGACAATTAATACTGAACAAACAAGAACTCCAACTATGAATTATGAAAAAGCTGCAGCATCTGAAACTGACCACAATGAACATCTGACAGATAAACAGAACCACAGTGCTGCAGTTTCAGCTTCACAGTTTGTCATGTCTGTTATGGATTGTGATTGTCTCTGTCAACTCAACATATGTTTTTTAGTAGTTTGTTATTTTGGGGTTTTTTTTCAGTTACTAGACATTTCAGGCGACCCCATTTGAATATGAGGCCACCCCAAAGTTGAAAAACACTGTAATAACCTTTGAATTCAAACTGAGTTTTTATGAACACTTACATGATCAGTGAATTAAATATAGAAAAATACATAATATACACTGAAAAATGCAAAATACAGAGAATAATATTATCATAACTGGTGATAAATCACTTAAAAATGCGTAAATATACAGAATAATTAATTTGGGAACTGCCACAAAAGTTGCACTGGGTCTTTAGGGGTTAAAGCTACCAGGGGATGGACTCTGTAATAATTATGCACATTTCCTCATCATCAGTTTCCGATGGCCACAAACAAATGCTAATGTGAGGTCTCAGACAGGCCGATTACAGGGCGTAGACATTCATTTACACTCAATTGTATAATTATATAAGTGCTCCAATTCAGATTTTTCTCTTAAATTAGAGGCAGGTTTGTTAAATTACTGAATCCCTGTGAGTTGTAATGTGGCTTCAGTCCACAGTATGTAGTTATTTGAAAAGAGAGGACAAACAGGTTAAAGCTTTATGAGGAAAAAGGCTAAAATAAGAGTATTCGACAAATGCAATGATTGGTATTTAATCTTTATAACCCCGCCCCCTGAAGGGGAGGCAAGGGGTATTGGTTTTGGTTTGGTTTGTTTGTTAACACTCTAGAAGACTATTGGTTGAATTCATACCAGATTGGGGTTATATACTACAAGTGACCCAGAATAGATGTGGTTATACTTTGGGAAAAGTAGGTCAAAGTTTAAATTTTCTTAATTAAGTTTTTAAAATCTTTATTTTTTCCCCCATTTACTTATAATGGGTGAAATTTCAAATGTGTGTAGCAGCAAAACTATTGGTTGAATTTATACCAAATTTGGTTTAAACAATGCCAGTGATCCAGAATAGATCTCGATACATTTTGGGAAAAATAGGTGAAAGTTTCATTTTTTTTATGAATTCTTTCAATTTTTTCTCCCCATTTACTTACAGTGGGCAAAATTTCATGTCTGTAGCAGCGAAACTATTGGTTGAATTCATACCAAATTGGAATTATAGATTACTAGTGACCCAGAGTAGATATCACTACATTTTGGGAACAGTAGGTAAAAGTTAAAATTTTTTATGAATTTAAAAAAAAAAAAAAAAATTCAAATTTTTTTTACTTGTAATTGGTGAAATGTAAAATGTCTGTAGCAGCAAAACTATTGGTTGAATTTATACTAAATTTGGTTTTTACATTGTCAGTGACTGAGAATAGATTTCATTACATTTTGGGAAAAATAGGTCAAAGTGTGAATTTTTAATTTTTTTTTTTTTCACTCTTTTTTTCCCCCATTTACTTACAATGGGCAAAATTTCACATGTCTGTAGCAGCAAAACTATTGGTTGAATTCATACCAAATTTGGTTTATACATTGCCGGTGACCCAGAATTGATATCATTACATTTTAGGAAAAATAGGTCAAAGTTTAAATTTTTAATGAATTTTTAACTATTTCCCCCCCCCCCCCCATTTAATTGCAATGGGTGAAATTTCACGTCTGTAGCACCAAAACTATTGGCTGAATTCATACCAAATTGGGTTTATAGATTACCAGTGACCAGGAATTGTTGTGATTACATTTTGGGAAAAGTAGGTCAAAGTTCAAATTTTTATGAATTTTTAAAAACATTTTTTTTCTCCCATTTACTTATAATGGGAAATATCACGTCTAGAAAAACATCAATTTTCTTTCAATTTACTTCAGACTTGGCACATATATAGAAGCAGTTGTTATGCTGACATCAGCACACGCATAGACATGATGACATCAGCTGGATCGATGCCAACATTAGCAAAGATACGTGTAAGGGGCGGGGTTTGTTGTGCCTGAAACCACTTATTGAAATTAAGACTTAGATTAAAAATGTTTTTCCTAAGCACATGTACACACAATTCACATGACAATAACTAAAGGAAAGTAATTCAACAAATATAACAAATATCATGAATCAACATCCAATTCCTGTATCATCCCCCAGAAACTTCTTTTTAAGAATCTAGGACCAAAAATTAATGAGTGTAATTAGTGTAATTTTTATTTTATATTTAATTTTTTTATGGTCGATGTTAGGATAAGGAAGTAGAATTAACATTCCTCTTTTGATCCTCTTTTTTCTACATTAGCAGTACTCTTTGTGGTTTTATAAAACTGAATAAGCTGCATTCTCAACAGTTTTTCAGTCCTGCTTTGTCCTTATATCTACTGTCCATCTTCTTATCTCTGCCCATAAAGACTCAACAGATCTTATCTTCAGAATAATATATTGAACAGATGGTGTTTGATTACATTATACTTTATAATTACATTACATGATTTTTTTTTATAGAAGAATATTTATCTTTTTCTTGCTTCAGCTGAATTACTGTCAGAGATGCTGCACATACTGTCTACACACAAAAAAAATAGCTGTGAAAGGATCAGGGTCGTTTCATATATGTGATTAGATTGATTAGGTAATTACATAAAATTATAAACCAGGGGTGTCAAACATGCGGCCCGGGGGCAAAAGGGTCCAGTTCGGCCCCTGGGATGTTTTTGCCAAGTGCAAAAATTCCACAGTCTTGAATTGAATAAAGCAAAAAAAAAATTAGCTTGAATTAAGGAAAAAATCTTGAATTAAGCCAAAAAAAAAAAAATCTTCAATTAAGTAAAAAAAAATTTCAATTAAGCCAAAAAAAAAAAAAAAATCTTCAACTGAGTAAAAAAATCTTCAATTAAGACAAAAAAAAAAAATCTCAAATTTAACAAAAAATCTTGAATTACGCCAAAAAAATCTTCAGTTAAGTAAAAAAAACTTGAATGACGCAAAAAAATAAATAAAAATCTTCAATTAAATTTAAAAAAAATCTTGAATTAAGCCCAAAAAAAATCTTCAGTTAAGTTAAAAAAAAATCTTGAAATAAGCAAAAAAAAAAAAAAAAAACTTCAATTAAGTAAAAAAAATCTTCAATTAAGTTTAAAAAAATCTTCAATTAAGCCAAAAAAGAAAAAAATGTAGAATTAACAACTCAATTTTTTTCCTTTGCTTAGTGCAAAAATAACATTAAATTATGAAAATATTTACATTTACAAACTATCCTGTAACAATAAAATGTGAATAACCTGAACAAACATGAACAACCTGAAATGTCTAAAGAAAATTAAGCACAATTTTAACATATTTTCTGCCTGTTGCTCAGTGTTTAGTGTCTTTGTAGATCTGATCCATAATGCACATGTAGAAATGAGAAGTGGAGGAATAATATTGTTGAAATTGCACAAAATTTTCTTACATTTTTAAATTTAAATTTCATTTTTTTCGAGGTTTTTTTTTTTTTTTTGATAGTTTATAAAAGTAAGTATTTTCATAATTTAATGTTTTGTTTTATTTTTTACACTAAAACAAAGACAAAAATTTGGAGTTGTCATTATTTATAGGTTATTATGTTATTATGTTTCCAGTCTGGCCCACTGCAGATCAAATTTAGCTGAATATGGAACTGAACTAATATGAGTTTGACACCCTTGATCTAAATATTTGTTTGTTGGCTTGTATCACCTGTGCAGTAAACACTAACTTCTTTGCTTGGAAGCAGTTGTGTGCGGTCCATCATATCAGACCAAACACCGACGTGTTGTGATTGTTCTCTGTAGTTATTAAACTAAGCCATCGTTCATTGGACTCCACATTGTTTCATTGTTTCGTTGGTTCACTGCTGACTCACTACTTCTCCACCCACGTCCAAGTGTTTCCAGCTCAGGTTCAGCCTCATCCTTCTACATCTGCGGTCCAAAGTGCACCAGGAAGGAAATAGGAGGGGACAGAAATAATGAACCATTTCTCACAGTACCTTACTGATGCAGTACGGACCTTCAAGGAAATAGTTTTAGTGTTCAGACTGAACCCAGAAATGAGGATATGTTGACGACAGCTGCTTTTCTACAGGACGTCACTGGTTTGAACTTTGACCCCGATGTACAGGGTGGGGAAGCAAAATTTACAATATTTTGAGGCAGTTGAAAGACAGTGTATGACCAATAAGTTTATTGAAAGTCATGAGAATTTATTTGCCACAAGAAAATTTACATAATAGAAAATGTTTTTATTCTATGTGTCCTTCCTTCTTTCTTTGCAACTTTTGTGGCAGTTCCCAAATAAATTATTCTGTATATTAAAGCATGTTTAAGTGATTTATCACCATTTATGGTAATATTATTCTCTGTATTTTTGCATTTTTCAGTATATATTATGTATTTTTCTATATTTAATTCACTGATCGTGTAGGTGTTCATAAAAACTCAGTGTGAATTCAAAGGTTATTACAGTGTTTTTCAACTTTGGGGTGGCCTCATATTCAAAATGGGGTCGCCTGAAATGTCTAGTAACTGATAAAAAAAAAACCAAAATAACATACTACTAAAAAATATGTGTTGAGTTGACAGAGACAATCCCAATCCATAAAAGACATGACAAACTGTGAGTCTGACACTGAAGCACTGTACTGCACTGTTGATTTTTTGATTATGTTGTTGATTTTGTTGATTATTTTGTTGATTTTCGTTGATTTTCTTGAATATTTTTGTTAATTTGTGTTGATTTTCTCTTGATTATTTCGTTAATTTTTGTTGAATTTCTTGAATATTTTGTTAATTTGTGTTGATTTTCTTGATTTTTTTCATTAAGTTTTGTTGAATTTCTTGATTATTTTGTTAACTTTTGTTGATTTTCTTGAATATTTTTTACATTATAAACAGTCTTTATGGACACTCCAACTATTTTTGAAATCTCCTTTGGTGTGACGAGTGCATTCAGCAGATCACACGCTCTTTGACGTTTGCTTTCCTGATTACTCATATGGGCAAAAGTTTCTGAAAAGGTATGGATAATAGTGTTAGGTATGATTATGACATCAATATATGTTTGGTTTCAAAACACTTGACGTAGTGCCTGCTGAGAAAAAACAACTAAATGTTGATTGTAAATTTTGCTTCCCCACCCTGTACATGTATAAATAAAGTTTCCTTGACCTTGACCTTTAGCTCTAGGTTCAGAAACAGCCTCATTAGATACTGGATGTCCACTTTTGTCTTCTGCATGTCCAGGTCCAGGCCTCCAGAACCACCACTTCCTTTCTGTTTGAACTCTAAGCGTCTGCATTCAGCCTGAATTTCCTCAAAAATCAGATAAACCACCACTGGACTCACATCAGCCCTAAACAAATGCAATAATAAGAAGAACCAAACATAATAGAGCTCAATGTGTGTGACAATGCAAAATAATGACAGTGTGTGTGTGTGTGTGTGTGTGTGTGTGTGTGTGTGTGTGTGTGTGTGTGTGTGTGTGTGTGTGATTCATGCTGCCTTTTCAAAAGCTCTGAAAAGAAACTGTACAACACAAACAGGACTTCCTGGTGACAAACACAAAGGAAATGTCTGGTGACTTGGACTTCTAGGACTCCAAGAAAAAACACACACTTATGACTCATAATAAGCTTATGCACAACTCACAGAAATGCAGCTATTTGTGGTTCTGTAGCAGGATTCTGTGTTGACTCGGAGACGTTAATGTAGATGAATTAGAGCCATTTGAGGCTTTTATGAACATAATGACAGTGTGAGTCAGACACAGTGATGTCCAAACCAAAAATAGCTCTGTAATGTAAACCTTAGGGGTGCACCCACTGGGACATTCTGGGTCTATACCCACGCTTATGTCAACGTCAGAAAAGGGTTTTTTTCTTTTATCCCTCCGGTATCCCATCCAGCAAGGCCCTTACTAAGCACCAAGTGTGCCTTTTTGGCACACTTGTGGAATAATGTCAAAAAAATTTTCATACATTTTGTTTTTAATTCTTTTACACTTTTTTCTATTTCATCAACTTGAGCCATAAATAAAAATACCAAATACTCAATAATTGTCACATTTTTTTTTAACCCTTTAAATGCCGTGTTTGTAATGTAAACAAACCATTTTTTTGGATGCAAAAAACACAAAAAATATATTTTTTCAATATACTACATAAAAAGTGGATCACATATTATTTGATTTTTTTCATCCTGGCATATGTCAATGATTAACTCCATTTGCATTATTATTTTTGGCGCTAGGTCAGATGTTCAAAAATACTAGCATCTGTCACCAAGTGTGCGTAAAATGCACACCTATGAATTAAACTATTATTATTTGATTTTATTTTTGTAAATCAAGGTCAGTCTTAATCATACATATCAAATGGAAGAAATAGTGCGTTTTAGGCACACTTGGGAGACAGATGCTAGTCTTGTAATTTTCTTTTGTTTACAATGTGCACATTTTAGTTGGTGGCCAGAATTTTAAAGATCATGCTCAAATGAACAACTTTTGAATTCTAACCTTATTTAAATTGTGAAAAATAATATGAAGTTTTTTAACACGAAGTGCAAAGTGTGCCTAAAAGGCGCACCCGGATACCAGAGGGTTAATTTTGTAATTGTTGGCCCTTCGGTACATCTTCTTTGAAAGATCACACACTGAAATGTACAAAGTTATGAAACAATCGTCATCTCTGAATATTTTCTATAGACTGAAAAATAGTCAACCGTTATATTTGTGCATCTCTAGTGAGACTAAAATGCTTTGGGTGCCTTGAAAAGCGCCATAGAAATCTAATCCATTATGATTATTATTGTTATTATAAAATAAAGACATACTGTGTTAGAAAATAAAACCATTAATTCAGTGATAGAAATGTTTGTATCTGGGTGCTTCTATGAAACTGTTCCCTAAAAACTGGACAGAGGGGCAAAAAATTTAAACCAGATGTAGACTAATGTTATGAAGCAAATTTGAAAGCACTTTGGGTCTATTTTAAAAATAAATATTCACTAAGATAAAAGAGAAACTATTTTTCAGATAACATACATTTTTATATTTTCTAATATTATTTTTAATACAAAAATCTGCATGTAGCACGGTCAAAAGGACACGAAAATTATGTGCTACTATTTTTTAAAATATCTTTTTATTCTCTCACAAGGACATTTTGGGAATCGAACAAATTATGCAAGGCAGTGTTTCACAAAAATGACCTCTGTTGCAAAATCACTTGTGATTTATTTGTGTTTAAATGGGCAGGTTCTGCATCTAACACCAGTGGACACGATGGGTTACATATGAAATCTTGGAATGAGACTAAGATTCATGAAAAACCTACATGTCTGAATTAGAAAAAGCACTCGGATCACTAAATTTAACACAGTGTCTTTATTTCTAGCGCTATGTAAGACCATTTCAAACTATGTTTTCAGATCAAATGCACTGACACCTAGGTAGTTTTTCATGTCCCAATTTGGGTCCTATTTTTGGCCCTAATATTTGATTAAACATGTATTAATTTTGGGATGGCTCAGAGCAAGAGTATAATGTTTTTTGCATTTTTCTGAGGTCATCATTAGGTACATCCTGGGGGAAATATGTCTAAATCTCTCTTTTATAAATGGGTCTCCTCATGTCATTTGCACTATTTTCAGTACCATTTGCACTACTCTATTTGCACTACTTAATTCTATATATTCAGTATATATTTTTTTCAAACATTCCTTGTTGTACTTCTATTTTTTAAATTTTTTCTAATGTAAATAAGTGTGCCTTCTCGCTGTCATTTGTTGTGCCTTGTAATTTCTTGCACTAAACTGGAGAGCTCTACCTCAGTTTCTTGTACAATGATAATAAAGACATTCCATGTCCCAGGAGCCAGACTCTGTGTCCAGGGATCGGGTCGTCGAGCCCCCTGCCATCGACTGCCACCCAATCCACAGTGCACCTGGCCCATATGGTTCCCTCAGCGGTTGGTGGGTCCACCAGTGGACGGGCCCATGTCGCTCCTTCAGGCTGGGCCCGGCCAGGCCCCGTGGGCAAAGGCCCGGCCACCAGGCGCTCGCTTTCAAGCCCCAAGCCCGGGCCTGGCTCCAGGGTGGGGCCCTGGCTGTGCCGTACCAGGCAACGTCACGGTCCTTGCTGTAATCCTTTCCATTGTGGCTTTTGAACTGCTCTTAGTCTGGCCAGAACCCAGGACCTGTTTGCCATGGGAGACCCTACCAGGGGCATAAAGCCCCCGACAACATAGCTCCTGGATCATTCAGGCACTCAAATTCCCCCACCATGATAAGGTGGCAGTTCAAGGGGGAGAAGCAAGTGGGATGAGAATCAGCACCTCCAAATCCGAGGCCAT
This sequence comes from Sphaeramia orbicularis, assembly GCF_902148855.1. Classification (NCBI taxonomy): domain Eukaryota; kingdom Metazoa; phylum Chordata; class Actinopteri; order Kurtiformes; family Apogonidae; genus Sphaeramia; species Sphaeramia orbicularis. The sequence goes on from NC_043964.1 coordinate 12,324,448, forward strand.
GGTTCTCAACCAGAAAAAGGTGGTCTGGCCTCTCCGGGTCGGTGGGGAGCCCTTGCCCCAAGTGGAGGAGTTCAAGTATCTTGGGGTTTTGTTCATGAGTGAGAGAAGGATGGAGTGTGAGGTTGACAGGTGGATTGGTGCAGCTTCTGCAGTGATGCGGTCACTGTACCGGTCTGTCATGGTTCAGAAGGAGCTGAGCCAAAAGGCGAAGCTCTGGATTTACTGGTCAGTCTACGTTCCTACCCTCACCTATGGACATGAGCTTTGGGTCATGACCGAAAGGACAAGATCCTGGATACAAGCGGTCAAAATGGGTTTCCTCCGCAGGGTGGCTGGGCGCACCCTTAGGGATAGGGGGAGGAGCTCAGTCACCAGGGAGGAGCTTGGAGTAGAGCCGCTGCTCCTCCACATCCAGAGGAGCCAGCTGAGGTGGCTCAGGCATCTGTTTCGGATGCCTCCTGGACGCCTCCCTGGGGAGGCGTTCCAGGCATGTCCCACCAGGAGGAGACCTTGGGGAAGACCTAGGACACACTGGAGAGACTATGTCTCTGGGCTGGCCTGGGAATGCCTCGGGGTCCCCCTGGAGGAGCTGGAGGAGGAGTCTGGGGGGAGGGAAGTCTGGGCATCCCTGCTTAGACTGTTACCCCCGCGACCTGGCCCCGGATAACGCAGAAGACAGTGGATGGATGGATGATAATAAAGAGATTCTGATTCTAAAAAGCTGGCAAAGTCCCAGATACCAAAATAAACCCAGTTTCATAGAAGCACCAACTATGACTAAACTGTGAATTCATCTGAGGAGCTTTTGTATTCACAGCTGTACAAACAACAGCAGAACTATGACAAGTTAGAATGACATACTTTAATATGTACACAGGGTATTTTCATCTGTTATAATGGCACTGAAGCTACAGCAGAGGTACAGGCAGGAACACCAGACTGCGTTCCTGCTGCAGTGGCTGCGTCGTTTCTGTTTAGAAACATCACATCCACAATTTATGAAACAAGATTTACAGAGGCTTGCAAATCCTTGGTAAACAAATGTCATAAATGTCCACCCTAACAAGTACCTTTACAGCTTAAATCTTTTCCGAGAACTTAGAACCTATGCAATAAAGTTAGCTTTAAGAGTAATAGGATTTTTTTTTTGTTTGTTTTTTCCAAATTAAAAAAACTCAACTTTTCTACTTCTAATCGTCAGCTAGCAAATGTTTTCTACCGTTAAAGTGGATATTTATTGCAGAACACAATAGCAGCAAATATTTACTTATAAAGCTTATAATACAACTATTACATAGCCTCTGATAACATTTTAAAATTTGTACATTATAAGCTTTACAAACATCAGTATTTACTGCCTGGATGGGGTCCTGTGGTGGTGGTGGTCTATTGTATGTTCTGTCCACCCCGCCGCATTTCCAACATGCACGTCAGCAAAAAGCAAGTTGGGTTGAGAGGCGGCTCACACCGACTGTCAGAAGCAGAGAGAAAGGCAGGACTTGAAGAAAAACAGCCAAGACAATTCTAACCAGGAGTGGGTTTTGTTCTAAACCAGGGGTGTCAAACATGCGGCCCGGGGGCCAAATGCAGCCCGCCAAAGGGTCCAGTTTGGCCCCTGGGATGTTTTTGCCAAGTGCAAAAATTCCACAGTCTTGAATTGAATTAAGCAAAAAAAAAAATTAGCTTGAATGAAGGAAAAAATCTTGAATTAAGCCAAAAAAAAACTATAGTTAAGTAAAAAAAAAAAAAAAAATCTTGAATTAAGCCAAAAAAAACTCAAATTTAGCAAAAAAAAATCTTGAATTAAGCCAAAAAAAAAAAATCTTCAATTAAGTAAAAAAAAAAAAAAAAATCTTCAATTAAGCAAAAAAAAAAAAAAAAATTCTTCAATTAAGCCAAAAAAAAATCTTCAATTAAGTAAAAAAAAAAAAAATCTTCAATTAAGCAAAAAAATAAATAAATAAATAAAAAATACAAACTAGTTAAGTAAAAAAAAATCTTCAATTAAGCCAAAAATAATCTTAAATTTAAATAATATTAAATTTTAACAATTTTTCTGCCTGTTCCTCAGTGTTTAGTGTCTTTGTAGATCTGATCCATAATGCACATGGACAAATGAGAAGATGAGGAATAATATTGTTAAAATTGCACTAAATTTTCTTACCTTTTTCAATTTAAATTTCAGTTTTTTCAGGGTTTTTTTTTTTTTTTTTGGATAGTTTATAAAAGTAAGTATTTTCATAATTTAATAGGTTTTTTTTACGCTAAAACAAAGACAAAAAATTGGAGTTGTCTTTATTGATATGTTATGTTATTATTTTTCTGGTCCGGCCCACTTCAGATCAAATTTAGCTAAATATGGCCCCTGAAAGAAAATGCGTTTGACACCCCTGGTCTAAAGAGTACAAAGTCGAAAACACATCAACCAGCTGGAACACTGGGAGTGAAGTGAGCGAATGTCCTGGACCGTCCATGTTCGCTGTCTGATTGGTGCTCTTTGGATTTTCCTCCGCTGCTGGTGAGCGTTAAAAACGAAACATTTGAGGATGTAAGCGACGAGTAAAAAGTGTCCGAAAAGGCTTCATGAGTGACCTGAAAATAAAAGTTCACATGGTGTTCTGGACGGCGTCAGTTTCAAATACAACACTGAAGTGACAGAACATACCGACAGTGGTGTGCAGAAATATCACAACACTGGTCAAATCTGAAGAAAATGGTGGGGGTTTTTTGTTCCCAGAGCCTGAATTTCACTTTTTAGCCATCGCAAAAGGTAAAGGCAAAGGTAGTGAGCAAGGTTCTAATAGTTTTGGATTTTTTAGTATAGTTTAGTTTTATTTAGTTTTGCTTTTTTTTCTCTAATTCAGTTTGTTTTAATGTTTTTAGAGCAGGCTTGCTGGTTTTTATTAGTTTTCTAAATGCTTAGTTTTAGTTTAGTTTTAGTTTTTTTAATATCTTTACCTCCGCCAAGGAGGTTATGTATTTGCCAGGGTTTGTTTGTTTGTTTGTCTGTCTGTCTGTCTGTCTGTCTGTCTGTCTGTCTGTCTGTCTGTTTGTTTGTTTGTTTGTTTGTTTGTTTGTTTGTCTGTCCGTTAGTGTGCAACATAACTCAAAAAGTTATGGACAGATTTGGATGAAATTTTCAGGGTTTGTTGGAAATGGGATAAGGAAGAAATGATTCAATTTTGGTGGTGATCGGGGGTGGGGGGGCCCACGGGGGGGGGGCACTGATCAGCCTTGGCGGAGGTCTGCGCTCTCCGAGTGCTTCTGGTTTCTTCTCCGTTATATTCAAATAAATCCAGACAGGACTCTGCTGCTTTCTCCCAACTTTAGTCTCTATGTTTTCAGGTAGAGTGGGAATGAAAAGACGACTGCACTGAGAAAAATATGACCAATGGTTATTTTAAAAAAATTGTGGCGACAAAGTGACGCATAATATAATTGAATAGATTTTAAGTTCTACAATTTTGATTAGAAAGTATTGAATTCATTAACTTAACTCAAAAAAAAGAAAAAATTAAGTACATGTTAATCGAAGCAACAGTTGAAATGTGTTGGATTTAGTAATAGTATGGAAGTAAATCTGTCTTATCAGATTTTGAATTATAAAGCCACTGATTTTCTAGCACTGAATTTTTTTTGCACTGAAATTAAGTATCTGAATTTTTCGGCGTCACATGACCAACCTAACGTCACTCGATTGGCTGGCTGTCAGTTCAACTTGAGATAGAATCGATGGCTTATCCTTGGTGTCCCGGATGTGTGATCTGAATTTTTTGCGTCTGAATTTTTTTGCATCTGAATTTTTTACATCTGAATTTTTTTTTTTATTCTAAATTTATGAACATAGTAAAATTGAGAGACAAAAAAAATTACTTAATTTCAGTGCAAAAAAAAAAAATTCAGATACTTAATTTCGGTGCAAAAAAAATTCAGATACTTAATTTCAGTACAAAAAAAATTCAGATACTTAATTTCAGTACAAAAAAAATTCAGGTACTTAATTTTGGTGCAAAAAAAAAAAAAATTTCAGATACCTAATTTTAATGCAAAAAAAAAATTCAGATACTTAATTTCAGCGTAAAAAAAAATTCAGATACTTAATTTCAGTGTAAAAAAAAATTCAGAAACCTAATTTCGGTGCAAAAAAAATTCAGATACTTAATTTTGGTGCAAAAAAATTCAGATACTTAATTTCAGTGCAAAAAAAATTCAGATATTTAATTTCGGTGTAAAAAAAATTCAGATACTTAATTTTGGTGTAAAAAACAATTCAGATACTTAATTTGGTGCAAAAAAAAATTCAGGTACTTAATTTCAGTGCAAAAAAAAAATTCAGATACTTAATTTCAGTGCGAAAAAATTCATTGCTAGAAATTGAATAGCTTTTATAATTCAAAATCTGATGGGACAGATTTACTCCCATATAATAGCACACCAAATGATGAGTTATATCGCCAAAAAATACTGACTAAATCCTAGTCAATTTCACAAGGAAAGCTGATTTATATTTACTAAGTATCTGAGCAAAAAATATTACTAAATTATTATTATTAAATTACTATTACTATTAAATTATTATTACTAAATATCTGGGGGAAATTGATGCATATTTACTGATAATCTAGACAAAATTGACTGATATTTATTAATTATATGGGTGAAATTAATTTACATTTACTAAATATCTGCATAAAAATGATTTGTATTAAGTAAACACAATAAATTACATCAACTCATACTCTAGCACACTGTTGCTTAATTCAACACATTTACACTGTTGTTCTTATTTTTATCTGTACCTAAAATAATTGTTTAACCCTTTCATGCATGAATTATGAGAACCTTAGTCAATATTTTTTTCTTGAGTGTTTTTATTCCTCTTTAGGCATGAAAAAAACAATACAAATGAATTTTTTTTTAAATTTTTTTATGAACCTATTTTTTGTGGAGTCACAAAAATGTCCATTCAACTGGATACCATGTGTTTAATTTTTGAAGCAAAGAAACATGTATTTAAAACTCATCATCAGAAAGTGATAAACTGTGTGAAAACTATGAAATAAAAACATTTTTAATGCTGCTAATTGCTAAACCGCTAATGTTTTCTCACATTTTATCATACTCTAATATTAGTTATTACATATTTCATGGAGATAATATTCTCCTGAGACCCAGGAATTTGACAGTTTTAGCTTTTTTTACATTAAAAAAATTGTCTTGATTGGAAACTGCATAATGCAACAGCTTTTTCCAGATATGTTTTTAAAATAATTTTTATTGATTGATTGATTTTTTTAATGGAATGTCCTTTGTCATGCCCAGCATTTTTTAAGTAAAACTGTTAAAAACTTTTGTCCCCTACAGAGGACAAAATGCATTGCTGGGTCTCAGAAGGATATGCAAAAAAAACCAAAACAAAACAAAAACAAACTTTTTGTTTCAGAAAACTGTTAATTACAGTCTAGTAACAATTAGCAACTGATTTACACTAAAACATGTCACTGCAGATCAGGTTTATCATGAGCAGCAAAGTTCCAATAATTGTATGAATTGCAGTGTTTAGGATGATGCATAAGTGTCCACTGTGTTGGCTGATATGGAACTAAAACAACAAAACCCATGAATATACAAGAGAACAGCTGTGGAATATCTGTCCACTGGAGTGACCAGTATGCATGAAAGGGTTAATTTTCAGTTTTAATTTGAACCACAGGACTTTAAATCTATTCAATAATACTGGATGTCACTTTGTTGCCATAATTTTTCTGTGTCTAATTTACTCAATATCCTGACCAAACTTCAGTGAACTGTGGCAAAAAAGTGAAATTCAGGCTCTGGGGAAAAAACAAACAAACAAAAAAAAAAACACCAGTTTCTTAAGATTTGACAAGTGTTGGAATATTTTTGCCCACCACTGTACGACACAAAGGACAGGAAACATCCCCTGACTTTTACCACTTTGTCCGTCCACATACAGTTGGCAGGATCTTACTCCTAACAAACACACACACTCACACACACACAGTCGCTCACACACCTGCACATATATGATGCAGCACATACTGGAACATGCACATACATATAAATAAATACATACAGGTTTTTGTTTTTTTTCATTAAATGCACTTCTGTGTCCGCAGCTCTGCACTTTTGAAAATAGGAAGGTGCATGAAGAAAACATTCCTGTTGTTCTAGAAAAGGCCCATGCATCATCATGTCCGGCACCTCCGCCTTCACTCAGACTGAGTGGAGTTAAAGTATCAGGGCCTGTGTGTCATGTGACTGCATCTGTCTGCATGTCCACGCTTGTTGACGTTTCTTTCTGAAGCTGTTGTTGGTCCTCTGCGGCAGTGTTGCAGTGTTTATGGACAGTCTGATGGTCTGGGGGGGGGGGGGGGGTCTTTCACAGGTGGGTGCTGTCCTGCGTATCGAACCTGTGGCTCTCCGACAGACCGCCGCTGCACTTCCTGCCGCTCCCCTGATTAGGGACCAGAGAGAGGGGGTCGGGTCTGATGAGGTACCTGAGCATGAGACACATTCAAGGGTTATGAGGGTTCCACAGGTTAAAGACAGGGGTTATGAGGGTTCCGCAGGTTATAGACAGGGGTTATGAGGGTTCCGCAGGTTATAGACAGGGGTTATGAGGGTTCCACAGGTTAAAGACAGGGGTTATGAGGGTTCCACAGGTTAAAGACAGGGGTTATGAGGGTTCCACAGGTTAAAGACAGGGGTTATGAGGGTTCCACAGGTTAAAGACAGGGGTTATGAGGGTTCCACAGGTTAAAGACAGGGGTTATGAGGGTTCCACAGGTTAAAGACAGGGGTTATGAGGGTTCCACAGGTTAAAGACAGGGGTTATGAGGGTTCCACAGGTTAAAGACAGGGGTTATGAGGTTCCACAGGTTAAAGACAGGGGTTATGAGGGTTCCACAAATTAAAGACAGGGGTTATGAGGGTTCCACAGGTTAAAGACAGGGGTTATGAGGGTTCCACAGGTTAAAGACAGGGGTTATGAGGGTTCCACAGGTTAAAGACAGGGGTTATGAGGGTTCCACAAGTTAAAGACAGGGGTTATGAGGGTTCCACAGGTTAAAGACAGGGGTTATGAGGGTTCCACAAGTTAAAGACAGGGGTTATGAGGGTTCCACAAGTTAAAGACAGGGGTTATGAGGGTTCCACAAGTTAAAGACAGGGGTTATGAGGGTTCCACAGGTTAAAGACAGGGGTTATGAGGGTTCCACAGGTTAAAGACAGGGGTTATGAGGGTTCCACAAGTTAAAGACAGGGGTTATGAGGGTTCCACAGGTTAAAGACAGGGGTTATGAGGGTTCCACAGGTTAAAGACAGGGGTTATGAGGGTTCCACAGGTTAAAGACAGGGGTTATGAGGGTTCCACAAGTTAAGACAGGGGTTATGAGGGTTCCACAAGTTAAAGACAGGGGTTATGAGGGGTTCCACAGTTAAAGACAGGGGTTATGAGGGTTCCACAGGTTAAAGACAGGGGTTATGAGGGTTCCACAGTTAAGACAGGGGTTATGAGGGTTCCACAGGTTAAAGACAGGGGTTATGAGGGTTCCACAAGTTAAAGACAGGGGTTATGAGGGTTCCACAAGTTAAAGACAGGGGTTATGAGGGTTCCACAAGGTTAAAGACAGGGGTTATGAGGGTTCCACAAGGTTAAAGACAGGGTTATGAGGGTTCCACAAGTTAAAGACAGGGGTTATGAGGGTTCCACAAGTTAAAGACAGGGTTATTAGGGTTCCACAAGTTAAAGACAGGGGTTATGAGGGTTCCACAGGTTAAAGACAGGGGTTATGAGGGTTCCACAAGTTAAAGACAGGGTTATGAGGGTTCCACAAGTTAAAGACAGGGTTATGAGGGTTCCACAGGTTAAAGACAGGGGTTATGAGGGTTCCACAAGTTAAAGACAGGGGTTTATGAGGGTTCCACAGGTTAAAGACAGGGGGTTATGAGGGTTCCACAGTTAAAGACAGGGGTTATGAGGGTTCCACAGGTTAAAGACAGGGGTTATGAGGGTTTCCACAGAGTTAAAGACAGGGGTTATGAGGGTTTCCACAGGTTAAGACAGGGGTTATGAGGGTTCCACCAAGTTAAGACAGGGGTTATGAGGGTTCCACAAGTTAAAGACAGGTGTTATGAGGGTTCCACAAGTTAAAGACAGGGGTTATGAGGGTTCCACAGTTAAAGACAGGGTTATGAGGGTTCCACAGTTAAAGACAGGGGTTATGAGGGTTCCACAGGTTAAAGACAGGGGTTATGAGGGTTCCACAGGTTAAAGACAGGGGTTATGAGGGTTCCACAAGTTAAAGACAGGGGTTATGAGGGTTCCACAAGTTAAAGACAGGGGTTATGAGGGTTCCACAGGTTAAAGACAGGGGTTATGAGGGTTCCACAGGTTAAAGACAGGGGTTATGAGGGTTCCACAGGTTAAAGACAGGGGTTATGAGGGTTCCACAAGTTAAAGACAGGGGTTATGAGGGTTCCACAAGTTAAAGACAGGGGTATGAGGGTTCCACAGGTTAAAGACAGGGGTTATGAGGGTTCCACAGTTAAAGACAGGGGTTATGAGGGTTCCACAAGGTTAAAGACAGGGGTTATGAGGGTTCCACAAGTTAAAGACAGGGGTTATGAGGGTTCCACAAGTTAAAGACAGGGGTTATGAGGGTTCCACAGGTTAAAGACAGGGGTTATGAGGGTTCCACAAGTTAAAGACAGGGGTTATGAGGGTTCCACAAGTTAAAGACAGGGGTTATGAGGGTTCCACAAGTTAAAGACAGGGGTTATGAGGGTTCCACAAGTTTAAAGACAGGGGTTATGAGGGTTCCACAGGTTAAAGACAGGGGTTATGAGGGTTCCACAAGTTAAAGACAGGGGTTATGAGGGTTCCACAGGTTAAAGACAGGGTTATGAGGGTTCCACAGGTTAAAGACAGGGGTTATGAGGGTTCCACAGGTTAAAGACAGGGGTTATGAGGGTTCCACAGGTTAAAGACAGGGGTTATGAGGGTTCCACAGGTTAAAGACAGGGGTATGAGGGTTCCACAGGTTAAAGACAGGGGTTATGAGGGTTCCACAGGTTAAAGACAGGGGTTATGAGGGTTCCACAAGTTAAAGACAGGGGTTATGAGGGTTCCACAAGTTAAAGACAAGGGGTTATGAGGGTTCCACAGGTTAAAGACAGGGGTTATGAGGGGTTCCACAGGTTAAAGACAGGGTTATGAGGGTTCCACAGGTTAAGACAGGGGTTACGAGGGTTCCACAGTTAAAGACAGGGGTTATGAGGGTTTAACAGGTTAAAGACAGGGGTACGAGGGTTCCACAAGTTAAAGACAGGGGTTATGAGGGTCCACAGGTTAAAGACAGGGGTTATGAGGGTTCCACAGGTTAAAGACAGGGGTTATGAGGGTTCCACAGGTTAAAGACAGGGGTTATGAGGGTTCCACAGGTTAAAGACAGGGGTTATGAGGGTTCCACAAGTTAAAGACAGGGGTTATGAGGGTTCCACAGGTTAAAGACAGGGGTTATGAGGGTTCCACAGGTTAAAGACAGGGGTTATGAGGGTTCCACAGGTTAAGACAGGGGTTATGAGGGTTCCACAAGTTAAAGACAGGGGTTAGAGGGTTCCACAGGTTAAAGACAGGGGTTATGAGGGTTCCACAGGTTAAAGACAGGGGTTTATGAGGGTCCACAAGTTAAAGACAGGGGTTATGAGGGTTCCACAAGTTAAAGACAGGGGGTTATGAGGGTTCCACAGGTTAAAGACAGGGGTTATGAGGGTTCCACAGGTTAAAGACAGGGGTTATGAGGGTTCCACAGGTTAAAGACAGGGGTTATGAGGGTTCCACAGGTTAAAGACAGGGGTTATGAGGGTTCCACAAGTTAAAGACAGGGGTTATGAGGGTTCCACAGGTTAAAGACAGGGGTTATGAGGGTTCCACAAGTTAAAGACAGGGGTTATGAGGGTTCCACAAGTTAAAGACAGGGGTTATGAGGGTTCCACAAGTTAAAGACAGGGGTTATGAGGGTTCCACAAGTTAAAGACAGGGGTTATGAGGGTTCCACAAGGTTAAGACAGGGGTTATGAGGGTTCCACAAGGTTAAAGACAGGGGTTATGAGGGTTCCACAAGGTTAAAGACAGGGGTTATGAGGGTTCCACAGGTTAAAGACAGGGGTTATGAGGGTTCCACAGGTTAAAGACAGGGGTTATGAGGGTTCCACAGGTTAAAGACAGGGGTTATGAGGGTTCCACAGGTTAAAGACAGGGGTTATGAGGGTTCCACAGGTTAAAGACAGGGGTTATGAGGGTTCCACAGGTTAAAGACAGGGGTTATGGGGGTTCCACAGGTTAAAGACAGGGTTATGAGGGTTCCACAGGTTAAAGACAGGGGTTATGAGGGTTCCACAAGTTAAAGACAGGGGTTATGAGGGTTCCACAAGTTAAAGACAGGGGTTATGAGGGTTCCACAGGTTAAAGACAGGGGTTATGAGGGTTCCACAGGTTAAAGACAGGGGTTATGAGGGTTCCACAGGTTAAAGACAGGGGTTACGAGGGTTCCACAAGTTAAAGACAGGGGTTATGAGGGTTTAACAGGTTAAAGACAGGGGTTACGAGGGTTCCACAAGTTAAAGACAGGGGTTATGAGGGTTCCACAGGTTAAAGACAGGGGTTATGAGGGTTCCACAGGTTAAAGACAGGGGTTATGAGGGTTCCACAGGTTAAAGACAGGGGTTATGAGGGTTCCACAGGTTAAAGACAGGGGTTATGAGGGTTCCACAAGTTAAAGACAGGGGTTATGAGGGTTCCACAGGTTAAAGACAGGGGTTATGAGGGTTCCACAGGTTAAAGACAGGGGTTATGAGGGTTCCACAGGTTAAAGACAGGGGTTATGAGGGTTCCACAAGTTAAAGACAGGGGTTATGAGGGTTCCACAGGTTAAAGACAGGGGTTATGAGGGTTCCACAAGTTAAAGACAGGGGTTATGAGGGTTCCACAAGTTAAAGACAGGGGTTATGAGGGTTCCACAAGTTAAAGACAGGGGTTATGAGGGTTCCACAAGTTAAAGACAGGGGTTATGAGGGTTCCACAGGTTAAAGACAGGGGTTATGAGGGTTCCACAAGTTAAAGACAGGGGTTATGAGGGTTCCACAGGTTAAAGACAGGGGTTATGAGGGTTCCACAGGTTAAAGACAGGGGTTATGAGGGTTCCACAGGTTAAAGACAGGGGTTATGAGGGTTCCACAGGTTAAAGACAGGGGTTATGAGGGTTCCACAGGTTAAAGACAGGGGTTATGAGGGTTCCACAGGTTAAAGACAGGGGTTATGAGGGTTCCACAGGTTAAAGACAGGGGTTATGAGGGTTCCACAAGTTAAAGACAGGGGTTATGAGGGTTCCACAAGTTAAAGACAGGGGTTATGAGGGTTCCACAGGTTAAAGACAGGGGTTATGAGGGTTCCACAAGTTAAAGACAGGGGTTATGAGGGTTCCACAGGTTAAAGACAGGGGTTATGAGGGTTCCACAGGTTAAAGACAGGGGTTACGAGGGTTCCACAAGTTAAAGACAGGGGTTATGAGGGTTTAACAGGTTAAAGACAGGGGTTACGAGGGTTCCACAAGTTAAAGACAGGGGTTATGAGGGTTCCACAGGTTAAAGACAGGGGTTATGAGGGTTCCACAAGTTAAAGACAGGGGTTACGAGGGTTCCACAGGTTAAAGACAGGGGTTACAAGGGTCCCACAGGTTAAAGACAGGGGTTATGAGGGTTCCACAAGTTAAAGACAGGGGTTACGAGGGTTCCACAGGTTAAAGACAGGGGTTATGAGGGTTCCGCAGGTTATAGACAGGGGTTATGAGGGTTCCACAGGTTAAAGACAGGGGTTATGAGGGTTCCACAGGTTAAAGACAGGGGTTATGAGGGTTCCACAGGTTAAAGACAGGGGTTATGAGGGTTCCACAAGTTAAAGACAGGGGTTATGAGGGTTCCACAGGTTAAAGACAGGGGTTATGAGGGTTCCACAGGTTAAAGACAGGGGTTATGAGGGTTCCACAAGTTAAAGACAGGGGTTACTGGTTTCCAGTGGGAGTCTGTTCAATGGAATTGAAAACAATGGAGTAAGTGACAGTGAAAGAATAAAACCATGTTATGATCAGAAAACAGCAAAGATAAAGTAAAATGTGTGATTATCGCATCAGAATAGAATAGAATAGAATAGAATAGAATAGAATAGACAAAATTACAGGTGGTCTCTGCCAGCAACAGTGCACTCTGCGACTATATAGAACACAATAACTAAATAAATATACAGATGTATACAGTGTTTTTAGGCATTCCATGTTTTCTTTTCTGTCTGTTTTAGTCGCATGATACACACAGGAGTTAGTACTGGATTGTATAATCGTTGTTTTTGATGACTTTTGATGGTCTAATCATTTTTTCCTTGACGGTATGTCTATTGCACACCATATACTATATATATATATATATATATATATATATATGTATGTATGTATGTATGTATATATGTATATATATATATATATATGTGTGTGTATATATATATATATATATATATATATATGTGTGTGTGTGTGTGTGTGTGTGTGTGTGTGTATATTAGTGCTGGGCAGCGATTAAAATTTTTGATCACAATTAATCACGTGGATTTCTGTGATTAATCATGATTAACAGTGAGCCACAAGTAAAAGATTTGGACAGAAGTTTTGGACGTCAGGCTTTTCTTGGGAAAGCTGTTGTCTATCTGCCGAGCTAATCGCTCCACACACACAAGCAGGAGCAGAAGAATAGGAGTTAGAATAAAATGGCATCAACGTGAGATAAAAAAAATTGTCTGCGTTATTTAATGAATGCGTTAATGTGGTAATAACATGTTAACTTGCCCAGCCCTACATATACATATATATATATATATGTATATATGTATGTATATATATATATATGTATATATGTATGTATATATATATATATATATGTATATATATATATATATATATATATAGAGAGAGAGAGAGAGAGAGAGAGAGAGAGAGAGAGAGAGAGAGAGAGAGAGAGAGAGAGAGAGACATACCGTCATGGAAGAAATTATTAGACCATCAAAACTAATCAAAGTCATCAAAAACAATAGTTATGCAATCCAGTACTTTCTCCTGTGTGTATCCTGTGACTAAAACAGACAGAAAAGAAAACGTGGAATGAGTAAAAGCACTGTTTTTGTCAGTACAATGCCATAGGTATTGATGGAAGAACTGAAGTGATTTTGGTTATTATCAAGAAAACATGGAAAATGGAAAGATATCAGCTCTGAAATTAAACGACTATGAGCTATTTTTTGTTGTTATCATTAGATTTGTCCAAACAAATGTACCTTTAGTTGTACCAAGCATTAAAATGAACAAGAAATTGATGAAAATAAGGGGCGGTCTAATATTTTTTTCTGCGACTGTATGTGCCAGTTAGAGCTGTACTGTATGACAAGGTAAGAAAATTTAAATTAATGTGCTGATGGATCTGCTTAGTACTAGCTTAGCTCTCCAAAGTTTGTCTGTTGTTTTTATTAAATTATTCCTGGTTCTCAGACTGTCAGCTTGTTTTAGATACATACCCATTTAAGTGCTTGTTTGGTTCGTGTTCTGTTGTCCAACAATTGGTTTGAGCTGTCATTCTGCTGCTTAAGTGGATGTATAGAATGTGTATGCTGTTACAAGGCTCGTGTAGCATCACCATGGCAACACAGACGGAACTGTAAGTGCCTTCAACACCATCTAAAGGTGTGTCAGTGATGACACGTCAGGTTTTAAAGAGTTAAACAGAGTGAGACCATATATATTTATATTGGAATATTATATTTGGTGTTTTTTCCCTCTGTTTTTGTCTCCTAGAGTTTTACCAAAAGTTCCATGAACAAAAAGTAAAAACTGCATCAAACAGTGCAACACAAACTAATATGACATGGCTGTGCAGATGAAAGCAGCTTTGTTTCCCACAGTCTACAAGAACAGCTTTGAACAATACGTGTCCACAAACGAACACAGCACCTGCAGATTAATTCCAAACCACAAAAAGTTTTCAGCTGTATCCATAAATCTGTTTAAGAAGGTTTGTCTGTTGGTTCTTGGACAAATGCTTCCATTATGTTTCAAGTCGATTTTTGTGCGTCTGACTGTGCTCAAAAAGTCACCACATACATCAGAGGAAAAGAAGTAAAAACACCATGATATCAGCCCCTACCAAGTATAAAAGATTTAAGCCCTGGAGGTTTTAAGTCTGGTATTTACATTTGAACATCCACTACTTTAACAAACTGAACCCAAGTCACTAAATGTAACCAACAAATGACTTCATTCAGTCAACACAGTTACATAGAAAACATGAATGAAAGATTTATGTTCTTTACAGCTTATATTGGACTTTTTTTTTGGGACCTTGAATAAACAGAGTTTTTTCAGTCATACACATTAGTGGAAAAAAAGTCTTTGGACACCCTTAAAATTTTAAACAAAACAAAAAAGCAGTTTATTTTTATGTTTCATAAGATGTGGATGCATTACAGTGGTGCTGCTCATCTTTCAGACAGGGGAAGCTCATTGTCGGCTTACAGCAAAACAATGGTCAAGCTATTTAAACATAAATTCGGCCCTCTGTTCCATTAGCGTTGTCTGCCATCATGTGCAGCTTGCTAGATAGCTAGTTCACTCCGACCTAGCGAACAGTATGATTGATTTAACGACCTACAAAACAATATTAAACTCAAACAAGAAATGATTAAATTATGTAACTGAAACAAGAAAATGTTGAAATTCTGTTAAATTGAAACAAGGAAGTACAATGAGTGTGTTTTATTTACAGTGCAAGAAATGAATTTCGTAGTGGTTTCTCACTCAGCAGAATCTCAGCAAAGCAGAATGCACGATGGTATTAAACTGAACTGTGTCAGTGAAGGAGTAGATCTCAAACTAACTGTCAATCAAACGGGATTCAGCCTTTCGACTGTTCCCCCAATCAGCATGTGGAAGCTCAGCGTCCACCCTGGCCAAGCTCCGCCCACAGCTCCATTCACCCCCAGAGATGCTAAGCCTCCGGGGGCGGGACAACATTATAGCATTTATCCAATTACCGTCCAGTTTTGAGGCAATGAAAAAAAACTGTTCCACTCAGTTCCATTGAAGTGCATGGACGCTGAGCGTCTACGGACAAATGCACTGAGCAGAGATCGAATGAGAAAACAGCAACACGGGAATGTATGAGAAGTGAACAACATGGAGTCTGTTGATTTGTGATAAAGCTGATTCTGAACGAACTCGTCTGTGAGATGAACGTGTTCTAACACATTTGTAGTCAATGAAATGTCAACACAACCGAACAGATTTAACCATTTAATTTTCATAATTTTAGGGGAAGCCGAGCTTCCCTTACAGTCTATGAGAAATCACCTCTGATGCATTACAGACAGATACAAACAAATGTAAATGATTTTTTTTTGTGTGTTTATCTTTAACAGGAAAAAATAACCAAACTAAATGCTCAACAGTTTCAACATGTCCGTACCCTGGATGTGTTTCATTATCTGCTGAAACATCCAGTTTTGACCTTGATGGAACACATGACACATGTGACTTCAATGATTTAACCCTGTAAAGCCTGAACCATTAAATCACTGACAGAAAATTCCAGTTCTTTGAAACTGGAGCCTTTATTGGTCCTTCTGAACAACCAAAAAAATGGTTTTCAAATATCAATTTCCATGTATGAGTTTCAATTTTGTATCATATTTGATACATCGGGTCTCAATGCTCCAATATTATTATTTTTGAACAAACAAAAACATAATATACCACAAATGCGTCTAACCAATTGGTAATTCCTTTTCAAAATTGTCAAAGTTCTTCCTCCTTCCTCATTAATGTCAGTCTTGTAGTGTCACTGGAAAGGCCTCTGGTGAATGAATTCCTCCCCCTGGTGGATTATCTGTGTATTGCATGTATTTAATTGTGTACATCAGGATTTTCAAGAAAAAAAATATCACACTGATCATGTAGAGGGCTTCAAAACTCATGTATCAAATATGATACATTTGGCGTTATAGGGTTAAGAGTGATTCTTAATGCAATATGTCACTAATGCATGGAGTGTCCAAAAACATTTTTCCACCACTGTATATTTAATGCCATGGATTTAAAAAAACAAAACAAAACAAAAAAACATGTCAACTTCCAACAATAAAATAAAGACAAAGTGAAAACAGGAAAACTGAAAGAGAGAATAAAAATACAACAATTTAATGTAAATTGCAAACAAAACTTGTTTTTGAAAAGAAAAAGATCAAAAATGAACACTAAACCAAAATAAGACCTGAACAAAACTAATCAATTCATCAGTGTAATTAAGAATATAAATATTTTCTACATTTCTTTCTTTTTTCTTTCTTTCTTTCTTTCTTTCTTTCTTTCTTTCTTTCTTTCTTTCTTTCTTTCTTTCTTTCTTTCTTTCTTTCTTTCTTTCTATCTATCTATCTATCTATCTATCTATCTATCTATCTATCTATCACTCACTCACTCTCTCTGTCTCTCTCACTCACTCACTCACTCACTCACTCACTCACTCTCTCTCTCTGTCTCTCTCTCACTCACTTACTCACTCACTCTCTCTCTCTCTCTCTCTCTCTCTCTCTCTCTCTCTCTCTCTCTCTCTCTCAAATAAAACTGAACCAAATGGAAAAACTAAATACAAACTGATTAAAGTTTGTAAACTGTAATAACTGTCCAAACAGTGTCATGTGATATTTTTAGTGCTGCTGTCTGCTCTCTCTCTCTCTCTCTCTCTCTCTCTCTCTCTCTCTCTCTCTGTATTTTCAGTGCTGCTGTCTGCTCTCTCTCTCTCTCTCTCTCTCTCTCTCTCTCTCTCTCGCTCTCTCTCTTTCTCTCTCTCTCTCTCTCTCTCTGTATTTTCAGTGCTGCTGTCTGCTCTCTCTCTCTCTCTCTCTCTCTCTCTCTCTCTCTCTCTCTCTCTTTCTCCTCTCTCTCTCTCTCTCTCTTCCTCTCTCTCTGTATTTCAGGCTGCTGTCTCTCTCTCTCTCTCTCTCTCTCTCTCTCTCTCTCTCTCTCTCTCTCTCTCTCTCTCTCTCTCTCTGTATTTTCAGTGCTGCTGTCTGTTCATTGTTTCTATAGTTGTTGTTGTCGTTGTTGTGTACTCTACTCACACTACGTCGTGCAGCTCCAGCCTGGTGTCTGGAGAAGGGTTGATGAGGATGTAGGACAGTCTGTTCCCCTGGTCTGTCATCCCATCTGACACAGGAAGACCACAGGCAGGAAATCAAAATATGCACAGGATATACAGCAGGCTGAGCTGCATCCTCACAGCAGGGCTGGTTTTACAGCCACAGGAAGACCCAGTCCCATTTAAAGGGACACAGTGCAGACCCTCAGACTTACTGAACCCTGTAGGTGACAGGCCCAGATGTTTCATCCTGGTCCGGACCAGGCCGTTCAGCTCCTGTCGCTCCGAGCGCCTGAACAGGGTCAGTCTCTGCTGGCTGATCCTCTCGGCAGCGCTGCCCGGACCCCCCTTGGCCCCGCTGGAGCCCCGGCCCCCCTTCCGGCTCAGCCGTCGGGCCCACTGCATGCTCTTCCTCCTGAGCAGCGGGTGGTCCGAGGAGTGGGAGGAGGAGATGGGCTCTGAGGAGGTGGAGTTACGGTGGGCGCCGGACCCGGACAGGAGGGGCTCCCGGGGCTCTCTGGTGTCCTCGTAGTCTTCTACCGTGATGGAGACCTGGGACTGGAACACAAAGAGGATTTATTTATCCTATGTGTGACTTTATTTTTGATTTGTGTAATATTTTTGGAGAGTTATTTTGTGGAGCTTACATGAAACTTTATGGGCATTGCTCCTTTTCAAACATGTTTTTTTTTTTTTTTTCTTAGCTTTTGTTGTTTTTGGTTAAAACCCATGGAGTTGAATCAATGACAGTGGATGTAGACACTGGGTTTATATATATCAAATAAAAATAAATGAACAAAACCCCCCAAAAATGTAAAAATGAATCAATAAAATGGAGAAAATCAGCATAAAAGTAACTAAAATGTAGGGAAAAAAATAAGAAAATGAACAAAAATGGCCAAAATGATCAATAAAATAAACAAAAGTAAATAATAAACCAACAAAAAATGATAAATGACAGTGGGTGGAGATGCTGAGTTTATATATGTTAAATAATAATAATAAATCAACAACAACAAATAAAAAATGGACAAAATAATAAATAACATGGAGAAAATAAGCAAAAAAGTGACTAAAATGTAAGAAAAAAAGAATAAAATAGGCAAGAAAATGAACAAAAATGTCCAAAATGATCAATAGAATGAACAAAAATGAATAACAAAACCAAGAAAAATGATAAATGACAGTAGGTGGAGACACTGGGTTTGTATATATTAAATAATAATAAATGAACAAGAACAAATAAAAAATGGACAAAATAATAAATCAAATAGAGGAAAATATGCAAAAAAGGGACTAAAATGTAGAGAGAAAAAAAAAGAATAAAATAGGCAAGAAAATGAACAAAAACAGCCAAAAAGGATTAATAAAATGAACAAGAATGAATGATAAACCACCAAAAAATAATAAATGACAGTAGGTGGAGACACTAGGTTTGTATATATTAAATAATAATAAATGAACAAGAACAAATAAAAAATGGACAAAATAATTAATAAAATGGAGAAAATAAGCAAAAAAAAAAAAAAAAAAAGTGACTAAAATGTAGAAAAGAAGAATAAAATAAGCAAGAAAATGAACAAAAATATCCAAAATGATGAATAAAACAAACAAAAATTAACAATAAACCAACAAAAAATGATAAATGACAGTAGGTGGAGATACTTATTTTATGTTCAGTTAATGATGTATTTCATTGTAAAAGTCAAAGTTTTTTTGTGTGTGTGTATAAAAACCCTCAACTTTTTTGAGATTTTTATGAACATCTACATTAATCAGTGAATTAAATGTAGGAAATTGTCAGATTTTTACTGAAAATTGCAAAATACAGAGGCTAGTTTGAGAATAAATGTTGATAAATCACTTGAAAAGGGTTAAAAATAGAGAAAAATTCCTTTGGACTGTCATAAAAGTGTCCTAAAAGTAGCTGTGGGTCTTTATGGGTTAATGTCCTCACACAGTTTAATCAACCTGTTATCAGAGACTCTATTACAGAAGCAGAGCTGTTCTGGATTTCTCAAAAGTGAAAAGGAATTAATTTCTTTCTTCATCACGGTAGTAATGAGTGATGAACAAAAGAAGACTAATTATAGATAATGAATAATCCAACATTTGTGAGTATCTTTTATCTTTCCAACTTCATCATCCTGCCTCACGTCGTGATTCAGTTAAAAGTGAAACAGCTGAAAAAAAAAAAAAAAAGCATGTTTATCTGAAGGAACATCTGTTTTTCTTTTTATAATAAATGTGAATCTGATTTTTATGTTTGACTGATGAATGTTTTTATCTAAAGTCTGAGCTCCTGCTGGTTACTATTGTTGGTGTGTAGTGAAGTGCATGTAATTAAACTACATTTTGTGCTGGTAGTTTCACATACATTATATCTTTATGATGGTTTAGAGCAGGGGTGTCAAACTCATTTTAGTTCAGGGGCCAGATTCAGCTAAATTTGATCTGCAGTGGGTTGAACCAGAAAAATAATAACATAATAACATATAAATAATGACGACTCCAAATTTTTGTCATTGTTTTAGTATAAAAAAAACCCATTAAATTATGAAAATACTTATTTTTATAAACTATCCAAAAAAAAAAAAAAAAAAAAACCTTGAAAAAACTGAACTTTAAATTAAAAAATGTAAGAAAATTAAGTGCAATTTTAACAATATTATTCCTCAACTTCTCATTTCTACATGTGTATTATGGATCAGATCTACAAAGACACTAAACACTGAGGAACAGGCAGAAAAATTGTTAAACTTGTGCTGAATTTTCTTTAGACATTTCAGGTTGTTTGTATTTGTTCAGGTTATTCACATTTAATTGTTACAGGATAGTTTGTAAATGTAAATATTTTCAGAATTTAATGTATTTTTTGCACTAAAACAAAGGAAAAAATTTAAGTTAATTCTAGATTTATTTACTTAATTGAAGATTTTTTTATTTTTTTTTTGCTTAATTCAAGATTTTTTTTTTACTTAATTGCAGATTTTTTTTTGCTTAATTCAAGATGTTTTTTTTATTTAATTGAAGATTTTTTTTTGTCTTAATTCAAGATTTTTTTTTACTTAACTGAAGATTTTTTTTTTTGCTTAATTCAAGATTTTTTTTACTTAATTGCAGATTTTTTTTTTGCTTAATTCAAGATGTTTTTTTTATTTAATTGAAGATTTTTTTTGTCTTAATTCAAGATTTTTTTTACGTAACTGAAGATTTTTTTTTTTTTTGCTTAATTCAAGATTTTTTTTACTTAATTGCAGATTTTTTATTTTTTTTTGCTTAATTCAAGATGTTTTTTTTATTTAATTGAAGATTTTTTTTTGGCTTAATTGAAGTTTTTTTTTTTTTTTTTATTTAATGGATTTTTTTTTTTTTTTGGCTTAATTCAAGATGTTTTTTACTTAATTGAAGTTTGTTTTTTTTTTGCTTAATTCAAGATTTTTTATTTAATTGATGATTTTTTTTTTATTATTATTTTTTTGCTTAATTCAATTCAAGACTGTGGAATTTTTTCGTGTCAGCTGTTATTGTTTTAGATCCACAATACTAAGATTTATGAATAAGAGGAGAATTAGCAATAGTAAGTATATAAGTTTATTCCTAATAAAGTACTGGTACTGACCAGAGCATCATGGGTAATGTCACGTCCGTCCACCAGCAAAAGTTTTCACATACACGTGCTATTCCAAATCCAATATTTCTGAAAATATAGCTTCCACTGTCAAATAATATCAGTAGTCTGTGCACAAATGTATTAGCATTATTTCAACACAGTTCTATGCATTTCTTACAACTTTTTTTTTTTTTTTGACAATAATGGCCACTCATTTGACCCCCTAAGTAAATTTTAGCCGATATATAGTCTATATTTTCCTGGGGCAGCTTTGTAGTGGTTCCCCAGCAAAATAAATGAATGATCTCTTCAGTATTTCATTTACTCTTTTCTCATGTGGGTTGTAATGAATATTGTGTCCTCTAGAGGCCGCTGGTACATTTACAGTTGGAGTTTTGTTAGTCATCCCCCAGTCCAGACCTCTTCTTCATCCACTGGAACACTGAGGCCATAACAGTGAAAACCTGAGCACAGTCGCGTAGGTGCTGACCTCTGACACCGGCAGCTTGTGGGCCTCGGTCCTGTAGACGCCGATGGGAATGTCTCCGGTGGACGAGCACAGTTTCTGGTAGAGCCGTCCATAGGTGCGGATCCACAGGTCGTCCTCTGTGATTCTCATCTAGAACACAAACAGCACAGTGAGCGGCTCCAGAAGCGTGGACAGACTGAGTTCACGCTGTTTGTGTTTGGACTCACAGCGCAGAGGAACCCTGAGCCAGGCATGGAGTCTAAACCCAGCAGCAGCCGCGTGATGGAGATCATGTAGTCCTTCACAAATGACTGGCAGCAGAACATGACAAACAGAAACACAAAGAGAGGCTGATTGGCATTTAGAGGACTGAGGAAGAGGAGGATTATCAGTGAGTGAGTGAGTGAGTGCAGCTGGTACCTGGTAGAGCAGAGTGTCCAACATGCTGACGCTGAACACCTTCCCTGCAGCGAAGGGCAGGCGGAACATGAACACCAGGTTGGAGCCTTTTTCCCTTTCCTTCTGTGGAACAAACACAAACAGGTGATTTTTAAAGTCCACACAAGTTCTAAGTGTCATCATGTACATGTACATGTATATGTATATGTATATGTATATGTATATGTATATGTATATGTATATGTATATGTACATGTATATGTATATGTATATGTATATGTACATGTACATGTACATGTACATATACATGTATATGTATATGTATATGTATATGTACATGTATATGTACATGTATATGTATATGTACATGTACATGTACATGTACATGTATATGTATATGTATATGCATGTGTATACACATATGTATATGAATATGTATATGTATAAGTATATGCATATGTATATATATGTATGTATGTGTACGTGTATATGTATGTGTATATGTGTATGTATGTATATGTATAGGTATGTGTATATGTATGTATGTGTATGTGTATATGTATATGTATGTATTTGTATGTGTATATGTATATGTACGTGTATATGTATGTGTATGTACATGTATATGTATGTATGTGTATAGGTATGTGTATATGTATTTGTATATGTATGTATATGTAAGTGTATATGTACATGTATGTGTATGTATGTGTATATGTATGTATGTGTATGTGTATATGTATGAGTAAATGTATATGTATGTATACGTATAGGTATGTGTATATGTATGTATGTGTATATGTATGTGTATGTATGCATATGTATATATATATGTGTATGTGTATATGTATGTGTATGTACGTGTATATGTATGTATGTGTATGTGTATATGTATATGTACGTGCATATGTATATGTATGTGTATATGTTCATAATATTGAAATTAAAATCTATATTTATGTAAATACTTACATTTTTACATAATTTTTTTCTTTTCTTTGTATGTTGTGTTTCACATGTGTATTTTTTTGGTTTTCCATCTTCCCTGCACTTTTTTAAGATGGTTCTAAGAATCTGTGTCATGCAAACGTCCAAATACTGGAAGCGTTTCTACAGTAAATGACATCATGCTGACTGTTTGAACCTGAGGCTTTGACCACATTTCACACCATGACGGAGAATCTGACTCATGTCATTTCAGCTGCACGTGTCCATGAATAAAACAGCCCAATGAAACACAATGCAAACACAAATGAACATGTACTATTGGACTGTTGAACGTTAAAACTTCAAATATTACACATTACAAGTACACATCAGTTAGCTCATGTACTGGTCCTGCTCCAAACTGCAGAAATAATATGGAAGGAAATCTGTCTCATCAGATTTGGAATTATAAAAGCTATTCAATTTCTAGTAATGAATTTTTTTGCACTGAAATTAAGTATCTGAATTTTTTTTGCACTGAAATTAAGTATCAGATTTTTTTTTTTTTGCATCGAAATTAAGTATCTGAATTTTTTTTTTTTTGCACCAAAATTAAGTATCTGAATTTTTTTTGCACCGAAATTAAGTATCTGAATATTTTTTTGCACTGAAATTAAGTATCTGATTTTTTTTTTTTTTTTGCACCGAAATTAAGTATCTTAATTTTTTTTGCACTAAAATTAAGTATCTGGATTTTTTTTTACACCGAAATTAAGTATCTGAATTTTTTTTTTTTTGCACCGAAATTAAGTATCTGAATTTTTTTTTGCATCAAAATTAAGTATCTGAATTTTTTTTTTTGCACCGAAATTAAGTATCTGAATTTTTTTTTGCATCAAAATTAAGTATCTGAATTTTTTTTTTTTGCACTGAAATTAAGTATCTGATTTTTTTTTCAGATACTTTATATTATAAAGTATATATAATAAGATATATTCTAATCTAATCTAATCTAATGCAGACAGGTCAGACAGGTCATTCCTTTATTTCCATCTGCAACTGTATTTTTTTTCTTGTAGGATTTTAACAGAAAATGTAAAAACGTCTCACAAAAGCATCAGATGAAGACGAAAACACCATGACATGTAAAAGGAAGTCAGTGTAATTTAACCTTATTACTTGAAAACAAAAAAAAAAAATGTTCCAGGATGATGATCGGCTGCTTTTCCGCATATTAAATCGCCTTTTTTTGAAAACTAAATCACATGTCCGTCTACTCCTGTTATTCCTAAAGCGCCTCTTCACGCTCCACTGCGCTGAACATGAAGGCACCTGTGAAATAGTTCCTGTTTTTGGAGTGAATATTTCCAACCGTACATGACGTTTTAATCAGTTTTATTTATTTTTAGCAAATGAGTAAAAGAGTGCAAACCAACCGCAGGTCCTGTCAGCCAATACCATCATAAATCTGAAACGTAATAATGTTCGCACACCCAAATTCATTTCAGCAACCCAGTCTGAAAAGATGTGATTCCAAGCAGTGACTGATTTGTAACATTATTAATCCCTGCGGGGGATTCCATTAAGCACCGCCGAGAAGACAAACAACTTCAGCAACAGAAATTAAAAAGGCAGAAGTGTCAGCCAGGTGAGAAAAACCAAAGCCTCAGATGTTTAGTGGGAAACTTTGGAAAGGCCGTGTGTGCAGACTGTCATTAAAACACCAAACAAAAGAGGAAATAGACTGAAATGAATGAAAAACACATGAATAAACATTAGACGATGATACTTTCTGACTGATTAGTTTCACTGTTGCACCGACCCTCAGGAGAAATTCAACATTTTTACTTTATTGGAAACTGGATAAATGTGGACCAGAACATCTAAGAAAAAAAAAATCTAAATATATCCATGAATGCATCAAAGTAAGCAATAGATTTATCTTATCTTATCTTATCTTGCCTTACCCTATCCTACCCTACCTTACCTTTTCTCGTCTTATGTTACCTTACCTTACCTCATCTTACTTTTCCTAATTTTATTTTATCTTACTTTGCCTTATCTTATCTTATCTTATCTTATCTTATTGTATCTTACCTTATCTTATCCTACCTTACCCTACCTTACCCTACCTTACCCTACCTTACCTTACCTTACCTTATCTTACCTTACCTTACGTTACCCTACCTTACCTTGATTGCCTTACCCTACCCTCCCTTATCTTACCTTACCTTACCTTACCTTACCTTACCATACCCTACCCTACCTTACCTTACCTACCCTACCCTACCTTACCTTACCCTACCCTACCTTACCTTACCTTACTGTAACTTACCCTGCCTTACCTTACCTACCCTACCTTACCTTGCTTTACCTTACCCTACCTTACCTTACCTACCCTACCCTACTACCTACCCTCCCTTATCTTACCTACCTTACCTTACCTTACCTACCCTACCCTGCCTTACCTTACCTTACCTACTTACCTACCTACCCTACCTTACCTTACCTTACCCTACCCTACCTTACCTTACTGTAACTTACCCTGCCTTACCTTACCCTACCCTACCTTACCTTGCTTTACCTTACCTTACCTTACCCTACCTTACCTTACCTTACCCTACCTTACCTTACCTTACCCTACCCTACCCTACCCTACCCTACCTTACCTTACCTTACCTACTTTACCTTACCTTATCTACCTTACCTTACCTGACCTATCCACCTCCCTTACCTTACCTTACCTTACCCTACTTACCTTACTTTACCTTACCTTACCTTACCTTACCCTACTTACCTTACTTTACCTTACCTTACCCTACTTACCTTACTTTACCTTACCTTACCTTACCTTACCTTACCCTACCCTACCCTGCCTTACCTTACCTTACCTACCCTACCCTACCTTACCTTACCTTACCCTACCCTACCCTACCTTACCTTACCCTACCCTACCCTACCCTACCTACCTTACCTTACCTTACTGTAACTTACCCTGCCTTACCTTACCCTACCCTACCTTACCTTGCTTTACCTTACCTTACCTTACCTTACCCTACCTTACCTTACCTTACCTTACCTTACCCTACCTTACCTTACCCTACCCTACCCTACCTTACCTTACCTTACCTTACCCTACTTTACCTTACCTTATCTTACCTTACCTTACCCTATCCTCCCTTACCTTACCTTACCTTACCTTACCTTACCTTACCCTATCCTCCCTTACCTTACCTTACCTTACCTTACCTTACCCTACTTACCTTACTTTACCTTACCTTACCTTACCTTACCCTACTTACCTTACTTTACCTTACCTTACCCTACTTACCTTACTTTACCTTACTTTACCTTACCTTACCTTACCTTACCTTACCCTACTTACCTTACTTTACCTTACCTTACCCTACTTACCTTACTTTACCTTACCCTTAGCTTACCCTACCTTCCCTTCCTGTCAGTCTCTTTCTCTCTGTCCTCTGCTTTAAAAGTGGGTTCTACTGTGTGAATCTTTTACCTTTTCCAGTTTGGACAGAGCCAGAGAGTAGTGGTCTTTGACTTTGAACTGCATGAAGCGCATGTTGGCTGGATGTGTGAGTTCTGTGATGATACTCAGAGCTGGAAACAGTCTGTGGGAAGAGAGGACCCAGACAAACACAGACCAGTAAAGAAAAAAAAAAAAAAAAGGTTTTCACCGTGTAGAAGGAGCGTGTGTGGACAGAACAGACCTGAACAGGGTCTGGACGTTGACGATGGTCTTGGCGTCTGCCATGTAGTCCTCCTCTGCGATCATGGAGCTCTCTTTGTCGACCACGACCATAGTGTCGGCGAAAGTCACCCCGCATCGCAACAAGCTATCCAGACTGTGGAGAGAAGAGAAGAAACCGACGTTATAAAGGAGAAGAAAGACATTAAAGGACATATATGTGTGCGTCTGTGCAGCTGTTCGGTTCCATTCTGCACCTGCTCACCTCAGACCCATGACTGTGTTCCACTACTGCAGCTGTGGTAAACACACTGACCTGGACACTGTAGATTCTACTGTAGTTTATTCTGATTCTATTTTTACCTCTGTTTAAAAATGCATGACACTGAACAAAGTGAGACAGAAACAGTGTCTCTGTTCTCTGTAGATTCTATGCATCTAGTGCAGGGCTGTCAATATGGAAGTCAACCTGTCTCATCAGATTTGGAATTATAAAAGCTTTTCAATTTCTAGCAATTCATTTTTTTGCACTGAAATAAAGTATTTGAATGTTTTTTTACACTGAAATTAAGTATCAAAACTTTTTTGCACTGAAATTAAGTTTCTGAATTTTTTATTACACCGAAATTAAGTATCTGAATTTTTTTGCACCGACATTAAGTATCTGAATTTTTTATTACACCGAAATTAAGTATCTGAATTTTTTATTACACCGAAATTAAGTATCTGAATTTTTTATTACACCGAAATTAAGTATCTGAATTTTTTTGCACCGACATTAAGTATCTGAATTTTTTTTTTTGCACTGAAATTAAGTATCTGAATTTTTTTTACACCGAAATTAAGTATCAAAACTTTTTTGCACTGAAATTAAGTTTCTGAATTTTTTTTACACCGAAATTAAGTATCTGAATTTTTTTTTTTTGGCACCGAAATTAAGTATCTGAATTTTTTTTTTTTTTGCACCGAAATTAAGTATCTGAATTTTTTTTGCACTGAAATTAAGTATCTGAATTTTTTTTGCACCGACATTAAGTATCTGAATTGTTTTTTACACCAAAATTAAGTATCTGAATTTTTTTTTGCACTGAAATTAAGTTTCTGAATATTTTTTTACACTGAAATTAAGTATCTGAATTTTTTGTCACTCAATTTTGCTATTTTCATAAATTTAGAATTTAAAAAAAAATCAGATGTAAAAAATTCAAATGCAAAAAAATTCAGACCTAAAAAATTCAGATCACGCATCCAGGACGCCAAGGGTAAGCAATCGATTCTATCTCAAGTCGAACCGACAGCCAGCCAATCGAGTGACGTTAGGTTGGTCATGTGACGCCGAAAAAATTCAGATACTTAATTTCATTGGAAAAAAATTAAGTGGCTTTTATAATTCCAAATCTGATGAGACAGATTTACTTCCATATGTCAAACTCATTTTAGTTCAGGAGGGTCACATTCAGCCTAATATGACCTGAAGTGGGCCGGACCAGTCAAATAATATGTTTATGTTTATGTTTATGCATTTGGCAGACGCTTTTTTCCAAAGCGACTTACAGGGGAAAACCAATTAAATCACTCAATCAATCAAAATTTTATTTATATAGCGCCAGATCACAAAAAAAAGTTATCTCTTGACACTTTATATATAGAGTTGGTCAAAACCAGACTCTAAGTCAATTTACAGAAACCCAACAGAATCCTCCAGGAGGAAATAATAACAGTGAAAAAAGTAAAAGTTACACAATGCAAGTGTTTACATCTGGGTCAGGTCAAGGGAAAGTGAACATGTATGATCAAAATCAATTTAATTTAATTTTTTTTTAGCTTAGAATCTCTGTTGTTTGAGACTGTTTTTCAGTTTTCAGTTGGTTCAGTAGAAAAAAGTTACAACCGACAAAAAAAAAAAAACTTTCAAATTAATTGACACCTCTAAGCACTGACTTTTTACTCCATTTTCACAACACTATTACGTTGTCTAAAAATTAAAAGTAACATGTTTTTATTGTGTTTGTTACTTTTATCCGTTCATATTATTACTTTCCTAAACTGATTGTCACACATTATTTGTAGAAATGGCAAATGTTCAAGATTTAAAATTGAATGGCTCTGATTTTGGGGATGTAGCTCCATAACAAAAAAAAAAACATTATTATTATTATTTTTTTAAATTAATTTTTTATATTTTTTAATGAAACTTCCAAAAAGTAAAGTTATTTCAACATACTTTTAGATATCTTCACCACTTTTTACAGGACTTGAAAGAAAATGTGTATTTTTGATGTCCATTTCTGTAGCTCCGTAACCAAGCATTTTTTTCAAATTTACACATTAAGAAATAAAGTTGGGCAAATCACCACCTGTACCAGGTTGAAGTACTTACTATTACCTACAGAAATATGTAGAACAGAATGTTGTAGGTGTTTTAGTATAAGAGTTACAGCCCATTGAACAGACAAACTGTAGCTCCATAACCGCTTGACTTGACCCATTTAAAAAGTTTCCTCAAAACTGTGACTAACATGAACAAACTGAAATTTCTTAAGAAAACTAAGTGCAATTTTAACAATTTTATGCCCCAGTTTATCATTTACACATGTTTATTACAATTTACAGATCACAGTGGATCTACAAAGACATAAAATATTTAGTAACAGACAGAATATTGTTAAAATTACGTTTATTTCTCTTAAGACATTTCAGGTTGTTCATATTTGTTCAGGTTATTCACATTTTGTGTGAAAGGAGAGTTTGTAAATGTCAACATTTTTATGGAATTTTACACTTTTTTTTCCCAATCTTACACTATATTACACTCAAACAAAGAGAAACGTGTAGTTGTCATTATTTCTAGCTCATTATAAAAGTTTCTAACTGCTCTGATCCACTTCAGATCATATTAGTCTGCATGTGAAGCCTAAACTAAAAACATTTTAATATCATTGACTGTTAATATATTCAGTGTAATATTTGCATTTCACAAATCCATCCCACAGGCCAGATTGGACCCTTTGGGGGGGCTGGGTTTGGCCCACGGACCATATGTTTGACACCTGGGATCTAGAGCAGTGGTTCTCAAACTTTTTACAGTGGAGTACCCCTGTACCCCCAACTCTCGCTTCAGCATCTTCAGCAAAATTTCTTCCTGTTTCAAATGTGTCTGTCAAAACTTTGTAAACAAACAACATGTATTTAACTTTAACCCTTTCATGCATGAATTATGAGAACTTTAATGGGTCAAAATGCAGTCGTGTCCAGTCAGAGAACGAACTTTAATTGATCGCCATTCCAATATTTATTTCAGTATAAAGTAGCTCCTTGTTTTAGATAATCCCTTGTGGTCCAACTAAAGCAAAAATGAATTTAAAAATAAAAATGTGGGTCAAATTGTCTCTAAAATGTCCCTTCGGAGAGATTTTCAAAACTGTTTTTTGACCCTAATCAAGCTATTTTTCCTGTTTTTATTCCTCTTTAGGCCTGAAAAAAACAATGCGAGCGAAAAAAAAATGTTATGAACCTATTTTTAATGGAGTTGCAAAAAAATCCACTCAGCTGGACACCATGCATTTAATTTTTGAAGCAAAGAAACATGTATTTACTGATATACTGAGTGAAAAGTATGAAATAAATTTTTTTAACGCTATGCTGCTAATCTGATGTTTTGTCACATTTTAACATACTAGAAAATTAGTTATTATTCACTTTATGGAAATAATATGCATAAAAAAAACCCTTCTTGTTCAAGAAAAATGGTTAATTACAGTCTGTTAACAATAACTAGTAATTGATTTACACTTAAACATGTTAGTGCAGATCAGGTTTATCAGAAACAGCAAAGTTACATTAATGGTATGAGTGTCAGTGTATTGGGTGGTGCATTAGTGTCCACTGTGTCGGCTGATATGGAACTAAAACAACAAAATCTATGAATATACAAGAGAACAGCTGTAGAAGAACTGTCCACTGGAGTGACCACTATGCATGAAAGGGTTAATATATTAAAAATAACAAATCTTTGCAAGTAAATTTTGTGTGCAAAATATAAACTGAAAAGTGCCCTCTTTCACTGATAAGAAAGATAAAATAATCGGTCATTAACGAATAAATGAACCTTTCATTAACAAAAAATAATTACTCAAATAAACTCATCTTAAACAAGTGGTGTCAATCATAACAAACCCCGCCCCTCATGTATTGTAGCTTATTTTGTAATCGATCCAGCTGATGTCATCATGTCTATGCATGTGCTTATGTCAGCATATCAACTGCCTCTATATATGTGCCAAGTTTGAAGTAAATTGAAACAAAATTGATGTTTTTATAAACATGTGAAATTTTGCCCATTATAAGTAAAAGGAAAAATTTTTTTAAAAATTCATAAAAAATTTTAACTTTGGCCTACTTTTCCCAAAATGTAACCACATCTATTCTGTGTCACTGGCAATATATAAACCAAATTTGGAATGAATTCAACCAATAGTTTTGCAGCTAAAGTGTAAACAAACAAAAAAACAAACAAAGAAATTGAACCAAAAACAATACCCCTAATAATAATATAAAAGAGAAATGTTTGTAAAATGTTACCAAAGCTTAAACAAGATGACTGCTAATAAAACTAGGACTGTCGATTATATCATATGAATATATTTATTGTATTTTATATTTCAGCATTAATTCTCATTACACTGGTCTACAAGGAAAATGCTTCCAGAATAAAAGTAATGAAATTTTACCACATGAGAGTCACTGATAAAGAAAAATCAAGTCAAAAATACTGGTTGGCTGAACTTTCCAAGATATAGCCTTGGGTCAAAATGTGAAATTAAACTTTGTTTTAGAGTAAATACATGAAAATATTTACATTTACAAAGAGAAAAAATGGGAGTTGTCATTATTTATATGTTATTATGATAGTATTTTAGTGATTTGACCCACTTGAGATTGAATTGGTCTGAATGTGGAACCTGAACTAAAAGGATTGTTAATATCTTAGTGTAACACTGGTCTACAAGGAAAATGCTTCCAGAATAAAAGTAATGAAATTTTACCACATGAGAGTCACTGATAAAGAAAAATCAAGTCAAAATACTGGTTGGCTGAACTTTCCAAGATACAGCCTTGGGTCAAAATGTGAAACTCAAGAATTAACGAGAGAATGGGTTTGACTCAAAAGGAATATTTGTCTCAGAGCTACAAGATCTACTTCAAACACTGTCTACACATTAGAATACATTCACTTTACAGGTTCTATTCAGTGGAAGATTTATAAAACTATTATATAAATGTACATAAACCAATATATATGTGAAATAACACTTAATCATATACCTTGAAAACATCAGCAAACCGGCACTTTTGTCATTTATTTTCCAATTAATCTTATTAAAATACGTAACATTTAGCACATTTAATGTCTGAAGCAAATCATTTCTAAAAAAAAATTGTAGACCAGTGTTATTATCCCACCCCCCGAAGTGGAGACAAGGGGTATTCTTTTTGGTTTTGTTTGTTTGTTTGTTTGTTTGTTTGTTTGTTTGTTTGTTTGTTTGTTTGTTAACACTTCAGCAGCAAAACTATTGGTTGAATTCATACCAAATTTGGTTCATAGATTGTCAGTGACCCAGAATAGATGTGGTTACATTTTGGGAAAAGTAAGTAAAAGTTCAAATTTTTCATGAATTTTTAAAATCTTTTTTTTTCCCCATTTACTTATAATGGGCAAAATTTCACATGTTTATAAAAACAGCAATTTTGTGTAAATTTACTTCAAACTTGGCACATATATAGAGGCAGTTGATATGCTGACATCAGCACATGCATAGACATGATGACATCAGCTGGATTGATGACAAAATAAAATACAATACGTGCAAGGGGCGGGGTTTGTTGTGATTGACACCACTTATTTATTTTGTATTCAGTATATGATGATTTATTTAATGTATTTTCCCCCAAAATTTCAATTACTCCCTGGTCTTCTTTGAAGTACCCCTGGGCGTACATGTACACCCATTTGAGACAGACGGATCTAGTGAACTGACAATAAAGAATCTTTGAATATATGAGTAAATGATAGAAATAGTAAAAAAAAAATTGTTGTGAAATCTTCATGAAGGTGTGGTCAGTCTTACTTGTCGATGGAACCCACTGTGTAGAAAACCATCGGGAACCAACAGATCGCCTCCAGGAAGTCCGCTTCAGGTCTGAACCAATCAAAACAAAAATAGACTTGAGATTCCCTCCAGTAGAGATTTATATTTTCTGTGATGAAGAGCTAACCTCCCCACTGAGACAGACCGGCCTGTTATTCAAGCCTGACAAATCCAGCCCAGCCTAACAAACAGCCTACAGAAAAAGCCCAAATATCAGCACTACACCGCAGTGAGTCAGCACTTTATTACCTTTTTATTGGATTTCACTTTCATTTGGCGGACTGCTTTTGTGTTCCTGCCACAAAAAACGACACAAAATTGTACAGCGCATTGTCCTGAAAGCATTCAGCGTTTCACAAATCATGTTTACTGTGACCTTAAATAGCTCAGATTTTCTGCACAACTGGAGCTCGTTTTTTTTTTTCCATCCAATACAACCTAGATTTGAAGAGTACGAATGACTACCACGCTGGACGCCAACGCAGAACACATTTAACCCATAAAAACCCAAACATCCACTGGTGACAAAAGCATCTACTGGTCTAAAATATTTCATACCTGTTGAACCACTAATCCTATCAATACATGTGAATAATTAAATTAAATACACCCATTAAAATGAGCAATAAAATAAAGAAAAACAGCCAAAGAAACAAATAAAATGAATAATTAAACAAAACAGAAGAACAAAATGAGACACAAACTGCACAAAATTGAAGAAAAAAATATAAAAGAGGCAAGAAAATGTTGAAAAATAAACAATTATGATGCGCTCGGAGAGATGTTCGTCAGAAGTCTTGACCTTATATGTGCAAATGTCATGGCGTAACTAGTTACAAAACGTAACAAATTAAGCAGGAATTAAAACAGGTTGTCGAAATCCAAAATATGACCCCTTTAACCCTATAACACCAAATGTATCATATTTGATACATGAGTTTTGAAGCCCTCTACATGATCAGTGGCACATTTTTTTTTCTTCAAAAACCTGATGTATACAATTAGATACATGCAATACACAGATAATCCAGCAGGGGGAGGAATTCATTCACCAGGGGCCTTTCCAGTGACACTACAAGATTAAATTAATGAGGAATGAGGAAGAACTACCAATTTGTTAAACATGTTTGTGTTATATTATGTTTTTGTTTGTTCAGAAATAATAATATTTGAGCATTGAGACCCAATGTATCAAATATGATACAAAACTGAAAATCATACATGGAAATTGATGTTTGAAAATTTTTTTTTTTTTTTTTTGGTTGTTCAGAAGGACCAATAAAGGCTCCAGCTTCAAAGAACTGGAATTTTCTGTCAATGATTTAATGGTTCAGGCTTTACAGGGTTAAGGGTTAAAACTTTGGTTTGGTTTGGTTTCTTTTTTTATCCTGAATATCAGCATTTAAATCCAAAATCAACAAACAAAAGTTAAGGAAAAAAAACAAAAAAATTAAAAGGAGCATGGCCATAAAGTCCCAGGCAAGCTCCACAAAATAACTGTTTGTGTTATATTACATTTTTGTTTGTTCAAAAATACTAATATTTGAGCATTGAGACCCGATGTATCAAATATGATACAAAATTGAAACTCCTACATGGAAACTGATACTTGAAAAAAAAAAAATGGAGTTCTTCAGAAAGACAAATAAAGGCTCCAGTTTCAAAGAACTGGAATTTTCTGTCAGTGATTTCATGGTTCAGGCTTAAACTTCAGTACGTCCTCCACCACTACATGTAAAAAAGGTTAAGTAGAGGGAAAAATTCATTTGGGAACTGCCAGAAAAGTCGCAGTATGGGTTAAGACTGAAGCAGTGTTTACCAGAAGAACCCCCCCACTCATTCCCCCCAGTAGCACAGATATTGTCCTCACATGCTCTCCAGCAGCAGCACTATGGGGTTGAGCTCCTTCCTGGGTCGGTAATAAGCTCGCAGCGGCACGATGAAGTTGTACAAACCGTTCCCTGCACTTTCCGCTGATACGATAATCAGTTTGTTTTTGAAGCCGTACGAGCGAGCGTCCTCAAAAGGGATGTGGTGACAACCCTGGAAGAAACAACAATGGGAAACAGTGTTAACGTGTAAAATTAAGGCAACATTCTTCAACTACTCGTACAAATTACTGCTTTAAAGTCATGATAACCTCACTGTAAATGGATCTGAGTTACAAAGACTTATTTTTGAGTTACAGAATTCTGACACACATAAGAATAAGTTCTATCAATCAGTAGTGTAGTGGTCCCTGGAGACAGGGGTAAACTGAATTTTTTTTAAAGTAGTCCCGAAAAATGCTGTTTAATACTACTCTATTTAGTTTACCCAAAAATCCATCAGTAGTATTTGCTCACTATTATAAAATTATCATGACTTGATCAGGAGCAGTTTGTAGGTTTTACTGGTCACACAAGCAGCTGCATGAATGTAAATGTATTCAACAGGAGGTAAACATAGGATAACGTTAGTCTTTCATTTCTTGTTCGCATGTCCAATAATTGCGTATCTTTCAATGAGATGTGCAGTGACCTGTCAATCAGCTGGGGTGGCACTGGCAACTGAGGTGTCCAATCAGGTTCCAGAGGTGGCCAGCACTAAGCAGAGCCCTGGCTCTGGTGCTAAGTTAGCAAAAATTTTTTTGAAAAAACAAAAAAAGTTAGCATTATTTTCCTCAGCATGACCCGCCCTACTCTGCCTCTGATTGGCTCATCAGTCCTCACGCCTAAAGTTAACCAATCTAATCAGTGAAGACATTGAGTACTAGTCAATCAGAGGCAGAGTAGGGCGGGTCATGGCTTCATCATCTGAGGGGAAAACATGGGCAATTTGGCTCAGATACTACTGAATGGTGCGCATCAGGGGGATTTAGAAGTGGGTATACACAATACTGACTGAAAAATAAGGAGGTATACTCCATATACCGCCCTGGACTACACCTCTACTATTAATACTTCAATATGTAACATGTATGTGCTTGCATGAAGCTTGTATTGGAGTCTATTGTAGTTGTTTGTTGACATTAGCTGACTACATTTCTATCCATATCAGCCTGTACATTGACTTCTATGAGAAAACTTAATCGAGTTTAGATGTAAAAATCCTCTCTCATTCTCACTCCTCAGTTTTTTATAATGGAAAATTTATATTACTCTATGTCAGGGGCAACAAATTCATTTTAGTTTAGGGGTCACATTCAGCCCAATATGACTTCAAGTAGGCCAGACCAGTAAAATAATATAAAAATAGCCTTTAAATATTGACATTTCCAAATTGTTCTCTTTATTTTAGGGCTATAAAGTACAATTAAATTATGAAAATGTTAAAATGTCTACAATTACAAACATTCTTTTTGCAAAAAACAATGAATAACCCAAACATTCGGCCAAATCCAGCCTGCCAAAGGGTCCAGTCTGGCCCCTGGGAGGAATTTCTGAAATGCAAAAATTACACTGAAAATATTAATCATTTTGGTTGAGGTTCCACATACAGAACAATTTTATCTGAAGTGGGTCAGATCAGTAAAATACTATCATAATCACCTATAAATACTCCCAACTTCAAATTTTTATCTTTGTAAATGTAAACATTTTCATATCATTTTACTATATTTACACTAAAACAAACTATCATTTCACAAAAAACGCGAATAACCTGAACACATATGAACATTCTGAAACCAATATTCTGTCTGTTATTAAATATTTTGTGTCTTTGTAGATCCACTGTGATCTGTAAGTTGTAATTTACATGTGTAAATGATAAACTGAGACATAATATTGTTAAAATTGCACTTAGTTTTCGTTGGAATTTTCAGTTTGATCATGTTATTCACATTGTTTTAAAGGATAGTTGGTAGATGTAAACATTTTCATCAC
Source organism: Sphaeramia orbicularis (assembly GCF_902148855.1). NCBI lineage: Eukaryota > Metazoa > Chordata > Actinopteri > Kurtiformes > Apogonidae > Sphaeramia > Sphaeramia orbicularis. Next base: position 12,360,827 of record NC_043964.1, read on the forward strand.
ATAATTTTGCTTTTTTTGCTCTAAAAGGAAAGGAAAGCTAGAGGAAAGTTTGGAGTTGACATTATTTATATATTATTATGTTATTATTTTACCTGAACTAAACTGAGTTTGACACCCCTGGTTTATATACAGATATATGCATTACAATTTACAGATGATAGCGGCTCTACAAAGGCACAAAACATTTACAGTCTACTCTCGTTAAACCGCCCGCCGTTATACCGCCATTTCCGCCTATCGCCATCCGCCAGCCCAGTTCCATGCACAAACAACACTTATACCATTGATTTCCCGACCGTTATACCGCCAGCGTGATTGCCATCGAGTACACATAAATTTTAACAATGCACTGAAACAAATGCGCCAGACGCTGATCGCGACAAGCTACAAGTAGGTCTATGGAACGGCCACCGTTCATTTATCGCAGAACACTCAGTAGGTCAGGATGTCGGGAAGAGGACGTGGGATTAAGCCAAAGCCTCAAGATGATGGGGTGTCATTTCCCGACACGGTATAATAATGCTTAAAATGTTTCCCCACTTTAAATGATCCCTTACAACATAACAGAATCAAGATTTATTTAGAAACGCAATTAGAACGGGTTAACGGAGGCAGCATAGACATCATATAGTAAAGACATGCACATTATGGACGCAACCCGTTGTAACGCCATTTTCGCTATACCGCCAATTTGGCCGTGAACGGAAGTTGGCGGTATAACGAGAGTAGACTGTAGTAACAGGCAGAATATTGTTAAAATTTTGCAGTTTCAAATTTGGATTTCCCATTATTTACAGGTTGTTCTGCTGTTATTTTACTGGTCTGACCCACTTGTGATCAAATTGGGCTAAAATGAGATTGACACCTTTGACTATTAATGGTTGCACTTCGAAAATTCATCCCACAGGCCGGATTGAAATCTGTGGAGGGCCAGTTTTGGTCCATGGGCCTTATGTTTGACTCCCCTGCTATATATGTTTTTCCACTTTCCATGATTTTTTTTTTTTTTTTTCATTTTCCATTACATGTTCAAAGCCTTTCTTCTGCTCGTCTTAAGCAGAAACAGAAAAAACTAAAGGTATTCTGACAAAAGATGAAGGACTTCAGTCTGCTGGTGTAACTCTGCCACAGCCTTGGGCTCTTTGAATAGGAAACCACAGTCTGTTTAGTTCAACAGAGTCCAGTGGGAGAAGAAGTGGCTCCGTTTGTCAAAACTATTGGTTCCATAACAATCACACAACCTCTGTGATGATCTTCTACATCCTACCAACAGACTAGAAAATTACAAAGCAACATGAAAAGACCTGAAATTACCTAAACTATCATTTTTCACCCTTTCATTCATAGTGGTCACTACAGTGGAAAGCTGATCTCTTGTATATTCATGGATTTTGTTGTTTTAGTTCCATATCAGCGAAATAAGTGGATGCACACAATGCAAAAATCTAAATCTCACCAAGTGTATTTTTCTCATTTCTAGTCCAAATATCTGATCACACTTAAAAAAAAAAAAAAAGACATAATCACCTAAAGAGGAACTTTTCAGTGAGATATAAGAACTGATTTTTAGAAAATAGATCTGGAAAATCGGATTTTAAGAAATCTTACCAAGATAATTTTGACTTGTTCCATTGGCAGATTTTTTTGCTTGAATTAAGCAAAAACAAACAAACAAAAAAATATTATTATTCTTTAGGTAATTATTAGGACTGGGCAAGTTAACGCGTTATTACTGTGTTAACGCATTCATTAAATAATGCCGACAATTTTTTTAAAACTCCCGTTAATGCCATTCTCCCTTTCAAGCAAGTCTTAGTTCATTTATACATACAGACTCTTATTTTGGAACTCATGCTTTTATTTTGGCGCTCCACACGCCGGTGCTGTGTGTACTGAGAGGAGAAAAGAGCGAACTTTCCGAGTAATGCTGAATCAAACTTTGTGTAACTCCTGCAGTTCAACGCCTGTATGTATCAGTCATTCTGTTCTTTGCTAAATAATTTCACATGCAAACGTGACGTTAGAAACATGTTTATGACGTTATTTTGGATGTGTTTATTACAGTGTGTTATTAACATGTTTAAGCTAATTCGTTTATGCTAGCAGTCGGAGATGGGTTGCTAATTCTTTATACATTTAAATGAATGGGAAAGAGACTGCTAGCTCAATGCTAACTTGAATGGGAAAATCTATAGACATGCTAACAATTAGCATTTACAGATTAATTTAAGATTTACAACGTCTTTTTATCCAGCAACAAAAGTTCACATCAGAGATATTTTATACTATTCATTCTTACAACAACTGAACATAAAATACTCACAGGCAAATGTTTTTGGGGCCATGCAAACAGATTGAAAGAAACGTGTCTGTTAGTTCCTTCTTATGTCCAAACTGACTACGGGAACACCGCAAGGACAAAACATACATTAGTGCAACTTATTCTCACCACTAGAGGGCTCCCTTTGCTTGCTTTGAACAACTGAACATCACATATTATTGGGCTTATTAGTATTAGTACTTATTAGGGGGCTTAAGACTCCTGTCAGTCACTCACAAGCGGAAATAAACTGGTGTGGACATAAACATGTGTAAAAGTACCAGTCTGTTCCATGGACATTTTCATTTTAAATGTCTTCAGATGGTGGGGTTGAGAAGGACACAGTTGTTTGGAAGCACTGACATGTGCAATTATTTTTATCACCTGAGTACTTCCAGTCTGAAATATCACTGAAAGGCAATACACGCTGTTGATGCCGGCAACGCTCCCCCCCACCCCACCCCACCCCATATAACCATGCGATTAATCGTGATTAATCACAGAAATCCACGTGATTAATTGCGATTAAAATTTTTAATCGCTGCCCAGCACTAGTAATTATGTCTTATTTTAAGTGTGATGAGAAATTTTGACTAGAAATGAGAAAAATACACTTGGTAAGATTTAGATTTTTGCAGTGCACACACCATCACATACACTACAATTCATACTGTTACTGTAACTTTACTGTTCTTGATAAACTTAATCTGCACTATCATGTTTGAGTGGAAATCAATTGCTTGTTATTGTTTTTAAACTGTAATTAAAAGGTTTTTGTGTTTTTTTGCATATTATCTCCATGAAGTGAGTAATGACTAGTATTAGTGTATGTTCAAATGTGAGAAATCATCAGTTTAGCTGCATTAAGCATGTTTTTATTTCATAGTTTTCACACAGTTTATCACTAAATACATTTCTTTGCTTCAAAAATTTAATGCATGGTGTGGAGCTGAGTGGACATTTTTGTAACTCTATGAAAAATAGGTTCATAAAAACTATTACAATGGCATTATTTTTTTAATGCCTCGAGAAATAATTACCTCCGCCAAGGAGGTTATGTTTTTGCCAGGGTTTGTTTGTTTGTCTGTTTGTTTGTCTGTTTGTCTGTTTGTTTGTTTGTTTGTTTGTTTGTTTGTCTGTCTGTCCGTTAGTGTGCAACATAACTCAAAAAGTTATGGACAGATTTGGATGAAATTTTTAGGGTTTGTTGGAAATGGGATAAGGAAGAAATGATTAAATTTTGGTGGTGATCGGGGGTGGGGGGGGCCCACGGGGGGGGCCACTGATCAGCCTTGGCGGAGGTCTGCGCTCTCCGAGTGCTTCTAGTTCCTATAATTCATGCATGAAAGGGTTAAAGATGTAAGTGACAGGTTTTTTTTTGGTGACATGTTAAAGAATCAATACAATTAAAAAAAAAAAAAAAATTGATGTTGTAATGTTCTAAAATACATGTTCCCTTCACCTTTCATGTGTTTTCCTTGTATTATGTATTTAGTTCATGGATGAATACACTATTAACATGTGCTTGGAAAGAGCTACTTAATTAATATCAAATGTGTTGTTGTTGTTGATTTTTTTTCTGTTTATGGTGTGAATGCTCGAAGCTGTACACATTTAATTTAATGTAAGCAGTGTACCAGGTGAAAAAGATGGGGGGAAAAAAGAAAGCTTTTACTTCTAGCCTATTCCTTTTTTGGTTTTTATGTTTATTATTATTATTGTACTAAGTGATGTACTAAGATCGATGTACAAACCAAACCAAAAATTAAAAATTCATTCATTCATTCATTCATTCATTCATTCAATGTTGATAATTTTACAGTAAAATCATTGAGTCATACCTTGTCCATGCGGAGACAACAAAAAGGCATCTTTTCTTGTAGAAGGTGACACAACGCAGGTGAGCTGCCGATGTACGGAGAGTTGAGCGGGTATCCTTTCACCCACCTGCAGCACATGTGCACAGGTAGTTTAGGCTCAAATATTTAAATACAGTAGTGGAAAAAAAAAATTAGACCACCCTTGTTTTCTTCAATTTCTTGTTCATTTTAATGCCTGGTACAACTAAAGGTACATTTGTTTGGACAAATATAATGATAACAACAAAAATAGCTCATAGTAGTTTAATTTCAGAGCTGATATCTATCCATTTTCCATGGTTTTCTTTATAATAAACAAACTCACTTCAGTTCTTTCATCAATATCGATGGCATTGTACTGACAAAAACAGTGCTTTTAGACATTCCATGTTTTCTTTTCTGTCTGTTTTAGTCACATGATACACACAGGAGTTAGTACTGGATTGCATAACTGTTGTTTTTGATGACTTTTGATGGTCTAATAATTTTTTAAACTAAGCTGCTCTGCATTAGATGAAGCTTCACTCGTCTGAAGACCAATCCTCCAGAGCAGGGGTGTCAAACTCATTTTAGTTCAGTCCAGTATGATCTGAAATGGGTTGGACCAGTATAATAAAACAGTGAAAAAAGTAAAATTATGTCATGAAATTGTTTACATCTACAAACTATACATAAAAAGTGTGAATAACATGAATAACCTGAAATCTGAAAGTGAAACATTTTAACAATATTATGCTTCAGTTTATCATTTACAAAAAAAAAACAATAAAATTAATAAATATGAAGATGACTGTTTTTTACCAAAAAGTACAAAATGCAAAAGATAACACTGTATTAAATGACAATAAATCACTCAGCAATGGTTATATATAGAGGAAAAATTCATTTGGAAGTCGCTGCAGAAATAACTGTTGGCCTTTTAGGGTTAAACAACTTGTTATTGTCTCAGTCTCCAGTGGGTTTTTACCTTGGGCTTTTTTGTTTCAGACAAAAAAGACTCAGCAGTTTGTATGAAGACCAGTCAAGGCCACAGCTGTTCTGGCACATTTTCAGATGTGGTTTTTAAAAAGAAAAAAAACTCTTTTAAACAGTTCTTTGTGCACAGGCTGCTTCATTCTGCTACTGACTGGGAGCAGGAATACTCTCACCGTTTACACCAGGGGCCAGTTCAGCGGCCACATACAGACGAAGAGGAAGTGGGTAAAATAATAATAATAATAATAATAATAATAATAATAATAATAATAATAATAATAATAATAATAATAAATTATTTTTAAAAAACTCAAAAAATGTAAAAGTGCAGTTTCACTAATATTACGCCTCAGCTTCTCATTTACACATGATCACAGTGGATCTAAAAAGCACAAAACATTTAGGAACAGGCAGAATATTGTTAAAATTTAACTTTTATTATTCACATTTTTGTGAAATTTTGGAATTGCAAACATTGTCATCATGTAATATTACTTTTTTCACACCAAAACAGTCAAAAACATGGAGTTGTCATCATTTTTTTGTTATTATGCTATTATTTTACTCGTCTGTTCCACTTTAGATCACATTGCTCTTTACGTGGCCCCTGAACTAAAGTAATTTTGACACCTTCGACTGTTCATATCTTCAGTGGAATTTTTTCCACATTTTCACGGACCAGAAGGGACCCTTCACTCACTGTTTATTTTACAGATTTTTCCTGTATTTTCAAGATACAGGAAAATATCAATGAAATAACAAAAATAGACTGTGATTTTACATGTCAAATGCAAAATAACACGAAAAAACTGTAACTGTGAACAACCAAAAATGTACATTTTTTAGAAGAATTTTTTTCTCTTTTTCACAGAAAAATACAGTTAAAATACATTTGCAAATGTATAATTTCACAAATATTTCTTTTCTATTTATGAGATTAAACTGTTAATTTAAAGTTTAATACTGTAAAAAAAAAAAGTCATAAAATGAGATAAAATTACAGACAATTAACCATAAAAGAAGTATTTGTTCTGTAAGTTTAACAAGACTTGTTTGTTAATTGACAAATATCTTGTGTAATTACGGGAGGTTTCACAACAAAAATGTTGAATAAATGTATTTTTGTGAATGTATAACATGTATAAGCACTGATAAACTGTCCAAATACAGTTTTAATCAGTGGATTGTACAATTTAGTCTCATTGAAAATTATATATATATATATATATATATATATATATATATATATATATATATATATATATATATATATATATATATATGTATGTGTGTGTGTGTGTGTGTGTATATATATATATATATATATGTAATTTGATTGTTTTAATACATGTAAATATTCTTTTTTAAACATTAAAAAGTCACACAAAAAAAATGCAAAATCTCATGTAAAGTTAGGACAAAAAACTATATTTTAATTATAGAAAATTACTGTATTTTTATGAGATGGATTTTCTTTTTTTTACAGTATTTTTTCAGCACCCCTGCTGCCGGAATATTACTGGTTTTTTTACTTTTTTTTTTTTTTTTTTTTTTTACAGCGTAGTACTACTACTACTATTATTATTATGTATTATTATTATTATTATTACTATTATTATTATTATTATTATTATAGCGTTGTATAATACAGTATGTGATACGTACTCGCAGTGTCGCCCCCACCAGTGGGCGCTCTCGTCTCTGTCACTGTCCTCCTTGCCCTCGTCCCCCCCCCTCGTCCTCAGACTGGTCTCCCAGGAGGTCAAAGGTGGGGTTGTTGACCCCGTCCACCAGCTCCAGAACCGGGGCGATGCTGTGCCTCCTCTCCTCGGCCGATTCTCCCATGGGGGGCAGGGCCAAAGTGTTGGCTCCGCCCACCTCCGTCCTGGAGCTGCTCCTGCTTCCTCTACCGCTGCCCATCCCTGTACTCCCAGGGTCCTGTCCTTCTGGACTACTGTCACTGGAGTCCTGCAGGTCTATGGCCACGGTGCCTGGAAGAACCACAGAGAAAAGAAAAAAAAACATAAAGAATACACAACACATGGAGATGAGCACTACTACCATATAATAAAATTAGATTAGAT
>NC_043964.1:12373064-12585564 GCF_902148855.1 Sphaeramia orbicularis
TAGATACTCATAAAAAATAATAAATTTTTAAAAATAAAAATAAAAAAAAAAAAGACTGTTTTTAAATGTGAAGAACTATTTTCTCATACGTTCAGAGAGTTTTTGCCGCTCCGACGAAGTTATGACCAACAGTAAATTTAAAAATAAAAAATAAAAAATAAAAAATAGGCAGATAGAGATAGAAGATGTTTGTTTTCTCATCTTCTCTCATCTTTACAGCAGTTACCAGAATAGAATAGAATAGAATAGAATAGAATAGAAAAAATAGAACAGAACAGAATAGAGTACAGTATAATAGAATAGAATAGAATAGAATAGAATAGAATAGAAAAAATAGAACTGAACAGAATAGAGTACAGTAGAATAGAATAGAATAGAATAGAATAGAATAGAATAGAATAGCGTAGAATAGAATAGAACAGAAAAGAGTAGAATAGAATAGAATAGAATAGAGTAGAATAGAATAGAATAGAATAGAATAGAATAGAATAGAATAGAATAGAATAGAATAGAGCAGAGCAGAGCAGAGCAGAGCAGAACAGAACAGAACAGAACAGAACAGAACAGAATAGAATAGAATAGAATAGAATAGAATAGAATAGAATAGAATAGAATAGAATAGAATAGGCAATGTACTATGTAACAGTGTGAACATGTATATTTCCTTATTGATGATATCGTATTATTTGTCACTGATAGTTTCATTACTTTTGTTGTTATTGGCAGGAGTTGGTTTTGATGGATATGTTTGTATATAATGGATGATATTCACATACACATACACACACACATATACATATACACACACATATACACACACATACACATACACATATACACACATACACACACATACACATATACATATACACACACATACACATACACACACACATATACACACATATACACACACATACACATTCACAGTATCCTGTTGATGTGTGTGAGTTGCAGGTCTCACTTAAATGTTAAACACAAAGATCCTCCACACAGACTTTGCTTCACTTCCCATTTTATTGATAGACTATTGATATTTCAGCTCCTCTGGGACTTCATACTTTTGATTAATCTTGACAAAGGCTAAGAGGGCTGAAAGGTTTTCTGTGATCAATAAAATGTGAGTTGGACCCAGAGGAGTGTGTGGGCTTTAGATTTAGGGTGGTGGACACACACTCTTATCTCTGTTCCTTACCATCTTTAATATAACTTTCTCCTCATTGTAAATGTCCCCGATGCAGGAATAATACCAGATTCTTTTCTCTTATCTTACCCTAACCCTGTCTATCTTCCATGATAAATACATAGTGAATCTTTTTTTTTAACCTCATCTTGACAGACTTTCCTTTTTTAATTAAACCAAATCCTGGAGTCTTTCCTTAAACTTCACCACCCAAGTGGAAGCTTTGATTTCAGCCTCATTATATTCACAAAGTGTCGGAAAAGTTCGGTGGTTAAAACACTGTAACACTGATACATGCATAAAAAGAGATTTTTTTTTTAGTGTGTCACAAATGTTATGATACATCTAATAGCTAAATTTAACTTCAACAAAAATGAGCTTGAATTAATCAGTGGTTAGTGTTTTAGTTATATTATGTTGCTTTTCACATAAGTGTTGACATAAGCAGCAAACAAAATATAAGCTGTACCAAGCAGTGTTTCTGATTATTTTTATTCAACACTCTGTGGGGCTCCTCCCAAACTTAACAAGGAATTTCAATTTTTTTTTTTGCTCCATGTTTGTTATCACTGTGCTACACAAAAGTTGCATGACAAGGCCTAACAGGACTATGTTACACAAAAGCCTGAAACAGACTGAAACGGAGTGAGATAAGGTAATAATATTATAGCAGACTTTAGCAGGCTGTTCTACTTTTTTTTTCTTATAGTGGATACTTTTTGGGCTGTTGTCCTTTTATCTTACACTGGATAATTTTTTTTGGTATGTTCTCTTTTTCCCTTATAGTGAATTTTTTTTGGTATGTTCTCTTTTTTTCTTATCGTGGATAATTTTTTTGGTCTGTTCTGTTTTTTTCTTAAAGTGGATAATTTTTTTTTGGTATGTTCTCTTTTTTTCCTTATAGTGGATAATTTTGTTTTTTTTTTTTTGGTCTGTTCTCTTTTTTTTTCTTAAAGTGGATAATTTTTTTGGTCTGTTCTCTTTTTTCTTAAGTGGATATTTTTTTGGTCTGTTCTCTTTTTTCTTATAGTGGATAATTTTTTTGGTCTGTTCTCTTTTTTTCTTATAGTGGATAATTTTTTTGGTCTGTTCTCTTTTTTTTCTTAAAGCGGATAATTTTTTTTTGGTATGTTCTCTTTTTTTTCTTATAGTGGATAATTTTTTTGGTCTGTTCTCTTTTTTTTCTTATAGTGGATAATTTTTTTGGTCTGTTCTCTTTTTTTTCTTAAAGTGGATAATTTTTTTGGTATGTTCTCTTTTTTTTCTTATAGTGGATAATTTTTTTGGTCTGTTCTCTTTTTTTCTTAAAGTGGATAATTTTTTTGGTCTGTTCTCTTTTTTTCTTATAGTGGATAATTTTTTTGGTATGTTCTCTTTTTCCCTTATAATGAATAATTTTTTTTGGTATGTTCTCTTTTTTTCTTATAGTGGATAATTTTTTTGGTCCGTTCTCTTTTTTTTCTTAAAGTGGATAATTTTTTTGGTCTGTTCTCTTTTTTTCTCATAGTGGATAATTTTTTTGGTCTGTTCTCTTTTTTTCTTATAGTGGATAATTTTTTTGGTCTGTTCTGTTTTTTTCTTAAAGTGGATAATTTTTTTTAGTATGTTCTCTTTTTTTCCTTATAGTGGATAATTTTGTTTTTTTTTTTGGTCTGTTCTCTTTTTTTTTCTTAAAGTGGATAATTTTTTTGGTCTGTTCTCTTTTTTCTTAAGTGGATATTTTTTTGGTCTGTTCTCTTTTTTCTTATAGTGGATAATTTTTTTGGTCTGTTCTCTTTTTTTCTTATAGTGGATAATTTTTTTGGTCTGTTCTCTTTTTTTTCTTAAAGCGGATAATTTTTTTTTGGTATGTTCTCTTTTTTTTCTTATAGTGGATAATTTTTTTGGTCTGTTCTCTTTTTTTTTCTTATAGTGGATAATTTTTTTGGTCTGTTCTCTTTTTTTTCTTAAAGTGGATAATTTTTTTGGTATGTTCTCTTTTTTTTCTTATAGTGGATAATTTTTTTGGTCTGTTCTCTTTTTTTCTTAAAGTGGATAATTTTTTTGGTCTGTTCTCTTTTTTTCTTATAGTGGATAATTTTTTTGGTATGTTCTCTTTTTCCCTTATAATGAATAATTTTTTTTGGTATGTTCTCTTTTTTTCTTATAGTGGATAATTTTTTTGGTCCGTTCTCTTTTTTTTCTTAAAGTGGATAATTTTTTTGGTCTGTTCTCTTTTTTTCTCATAGTGGATAATTTTTTTGGTCTGTTCTCTTTTTTTCTCATAGTGGATAATTTTTTTGGTCTGTTCTCTTTTTTTCTCATAGTGGATAATTTTTTTGGTCTGTTCTCTTTTTTTCCTTATAGTGGATAATTTTTTTGGTCTGTTCTCTTTTTTTTCTTAGAGTGAATAATTTTTGGGCTGTTGTCTTTTTCTTCTTATAGTGGATAATTTTTTTGGTATGTTCTCTTTTTTTCTTATAGTGGATAATATTTTGAGCTGTTGTCTTTTTTTTCTGAGAATGGATAATATTTTGAGCTGTTGTCTTTTTTTTCTTCTTGTAGTGGATAATTTTTTGGGCTGTTGCACCTCTGGGCCACCGCACAAAACAGCTTTAATGGAGGATTAATCACCACAGAGGTATATGTCGTTTGGCAATAACAGACGAATATGTCGACTCAATTTAACAAAACAAACAGCGCAAATTTACAGTGTCATATGATCGTATAAAGTGTCTATGCCCCCTATGAGACGTATATCCAAAAATAAGCAATTAAGCATAAACACTAGATAAACACAGTGGGTATAATTTTATTTTTTAATCATTTTTAATCCCCTTTGGCAGAGAAAAAAAAAGACGAATGGCAAAGAATGGGACGGACAATGTCCAGATGGAGACAAACCAGTGAAGAAGAGACATAACAACAGAAATAAAGTAATGAAGGCAAACAGGAAATGAGAGAGAGAGAGAGAGAGAGAGAGAGAGAGAGAGAGAGAGAGAGCAAGTTGTGGAAAGCAGATATTATTCATTATGAACTTTGCTTTTAATGCACTTGAGTGGAATTATTGATGATTTTTAATATAGCATCACCGTTTACAACTGAAAGGGCTCAGACATTAACACAGATCACATGAGTCCATGTTTTATTCATTGAATTTCACCCTAGACAAACATAACAGGATGAAAATGACAGAAAAGATGTGACACAAATAAACAAACAAAGCAAAAAGGGAGATTGAACCGTAGAGAAAAGACAGCGAAATGTTGATAATGTTTAGTTTTTGTTGCTGTCACCAAAAACTGATTTGCATAAAACAGCGATGTTATTTATATTATGTAAGTGCAGATGTATGAATACTTTAAGAAGCAAATAAAGGCTGTAATGAATGCTTTATTTTTTATAGATTTGTCTTTTTTGTTTTGTTTTTTGTTTGTTTTTTTTATTCTGATGAAATTATTACCACTTTGAAGCCATCAGAATCACAGTTATTCTTATTTTGAACATTTCTAAGTCATGGTTTACACAGTGTTTTTTTATGATTATAGTTCTCTGTGCTACTGTGTATTTGTGATTATGTTGTTTTTTGGTTCTGTTGTTTATGGAGAACAATCTCTCCACAAAACCAGCTTCACTATCCAACAGTTTTATTGTTAGTGCTTTTATTTTTGGCCTCACTTTAGTCACTGCTTTTTATATTTTTTCCTTTTTTTCCCCCCACAATTCTTTCAACACAAATGCTTATCATTTCATTTTTATCATAGTGTGACCTATTTCTTGCCACATAAAAAACTTAGTAACCTTACTTTAGAAAAAAAAACAAAACAAAACTCTTTAACCCTTTAACCCCTGATGTGTCTGTGGTGATCATTCGTAATGTATGATTTATTTTAAATATTCATAAAAATCAAACTGTTTGCTCTATAGTTAAAATTTGTAAACGTGCTGATAGAATAGACCTAGTTCTTTCCATAGACTTCTGAGCATGCTCAGTGCATGCCCCTGCTACCTGTTGAATGGGGGGGGGGGGGTAAAACACACAGCAGTGAGTGAGACTGACTTACTACAAAAAATTGACAGTTTTTTGTTTTTTTTTTTTTTTAAACTGCATTTTCCTTGTGTTTTTGTGTTTTTACTGTTGTTTCTAGTGTTATGGTGATTTTCCTTTTTTTTTTTTTTTTTTAAATCTATTTATTTATTTATTTATTTATTTATAATATGATTATTATTATTATCATCATCATCATCATCATCATCATTATTATTATTATTATTATTATTATTATTATTATTATTATTATTATTATTATCATCATCATCATCATCATCATCATCATCATTATTATTATTTTTATTTTATTTTATTTATTTTCTTACTGTGTCTTTACTGAGTTTTGACTGTGTAACTGTCTTCTGACTGTCTTCTAGTGTTCAACCAGATGCCAAAAACAAAAACTACTGAGCCAAAATTCAAATATTTATTGTTGTTGAATGTGTTTCAGTTCACAGTTCATGTTCAACATCCTAAATCTCTTTTTTGATGTACATTCTGAGTGCCTTATTTAGTAAAAAACCTATCAAAATTCAATTCCTCTCTTTGTTTTTTTCTGTTATTCCACCTGTTTTGACCCTAAAACTGAGTCCTATCTCCTGTTTCTGGTTCTACGTACCATTCTGGTCTGCACTTATATTTTTAATATTTAGCCAACTTAGTTTGTGCAGTGCTATTCACCCGATGTCCCCTTTCCCCACTCCCCTCCGGGGGAGTGGCTACTTTTTCAGTTGTAACCACTTGGGAGCCAATGATGGCAGGATCTGCGCTGACCCATCTGTGTCCTGCCCTGTCCTGTGTCCTGACCCCCTCCCCCACCTGTCTGGATGGACGTCCTCGGCCTCACCACTGTGGATGGGCCTCCTCGCCCCTGCCTGTCTCATCCAGCGGGATGGACCCCCCATGTGTCCACCCTACTGCATCCTTGTAGACTAGAACTACATCTGCAAATGGACGTCCATCAGTCCTGGTGCATCTATAGCCTGTCCGTCCATGGGAGTGGATCTCTCCTTCACTGTGGTTCTCCCCGAGGTTTCTCCCTTTTCCCACTGGGTTTTGAGTTTTTCCTTGCCGAGAAGGAGGGTCTAAGGACGGGGGATGCCCTGGACACTACTCATTTTCTTGCTGTTCATTTGACTGTTGTTTACTCTAACTGACTCTGTAAAGCCCTTTGAGATAACCTTGTTGTGATATTGGGCTATACAAATAAAGTTGAATTGAATTGAATTGAAATTAAAAAACACAGTAAAATAAAACTGCCGAAGAAAAGGAACACAAACACATACTCACAGCAGCTTTTATGAACCTGAAACAGATACAAATTGAAATGTCTCTGGGGTTAAAGGGTTAAATGGGTAATGATGTTCCAAAATATCCACAAAAGGGAATGCTGCCGAACCAGAATGCACCTACGCCAACAAAAATTACCGAAAAATTAACGCTAAATCTCTAATTGAAAACATCTGTAGTGTGGTACCATCTGGAGGACTGTTTATTCTTTTAGTCATTTTTATAGATTTTCTAAAATGATTCTATTATTGTTTTATGCACAAAAGCACATACTCACAGCAGCTTTTATGACACTGAAACAGACACAAATTCACAGCCGCAACTAGGAATGGGAATCGATAAGAATTTAATGATTCTGATTCCATTATCATTTTTGCTTATCGATGCGATTCATTATTGATTCTCTTATCGATTATCATTGGGTGAGGGAATAAAGAGTACAAACGGGTGTGTTTGCATTAACTGTTTTTTATATTTTCATCTCTGCACAGAAAATATAACATATACAGTATGTACAAATGATAATAACAGATGATGCTGGGCCCGGTTTGGGGGGGAGAGGTACAGTGAAAATGAAACTAAAGGCGCTTTACTACAGGGGTTGGACAAAATAATGGAAACACCTTCACCTCAAGATGATAATGCCCCAATCCATACAGCTAGAATTGTTAAAGAATGGCATGAGGAACATTCTAATGAAATTGAACATCTCGTATGGCCGGCACAGTCCCCAGACCTCAACATTATTGAGCATTTATGGTCAGTTTTAGAGATTCAAGTAAGACGTCGATTTCCACCGCCATCGTCTCTAAAAGAGTTGGAGGGTATTCTGACTGAAGAATGGCTTAAAATTCCTTTGGAAACAATTCACAAGTTGTATGAATCAATACCTCGGAGAATTGAGGCTGTAATTGCCGCAAAAGGCGGACCTACATCATATTAAATTATATTTTGTTGATTTTTTAAGGTGTTTCCATTATTTTGTCCAACCCCTGTAATTCCTCTATTGCCACATGTGGAACCAGTTCAACTCGGCTCATCTCCCATTGTTGTGCACCTCGTTTCCTTTTCCCTACCTTCGGAAACTTGTATTTGAGGGGGTACGACATTTGTTGCCCGCAGCAGAACCAGAACTGGGCCCGTTGTTCACTCTGCTGCTACATTCACAAGCGTCGCTAAGAGGCGAATCAAATATGTGACATTCCTGTAAATCAGTGTTTCTCAAAGTGTGGGGCGGGCCCCCCAGGGGAGGCGCAAAGGTGTGCCGGGGGGGGCATGGGATCTCTCCTGGGTGGTTGTTTTTTTTTTCTTCTCCTTCAGGTTAGAACATGTAGCAGGTGGAACTAATATTTTAGTGTTGGAGCACCCTGGACTCATTTTAGGGACGTCCACCAAACCAGTCTACTGCCATGGTGATCTGTCACTAGACTAGACAAAGAGTTTAGGTTTGGACAATGGACAAGGACTGAACTGGAAAAGAAAAATGTGGAATGTTTCTGTTTTTGCACCGTTTGTACAGTTTGCACTTTAATGTTCTGAGATGTGCAATGGAAACAGGCTCATTGCAGCCACTGATATTGTTAAAATTTTCATCTTATGTTTATGCATTTGGCAGATTTGGCAAATTTTGCCAAAATTTGTTTGTTGTTCTAAAAAAAGTAACTTTATTGTCATAGTTGTAAGATAATTGCGCATTTCCAACTTTTATTTGGAAGAATATGGTCTCGGAGCAGTCTGGTTGAGTTTATCTTTATTGTTCAAGTAAAAATCTAAGTTATTTTTAATTTGAACAACAAATTATTCAAGGAAAAGCAAAAAGTATTGTTACAATATTGACGTTCCTTTCAATAAAAGTTATAATTGCACCACTGTTACAATGTTGCTGAGGTTGGGGGGGGGCTGGAGATTTTTCATCCTCCAAAGGGGGGCCCGACAGAAAAAGGTTGAGAACCGCTGCTGTAAATGAATCAAATCAAATAAAAGTTTATTTCTATAGCACTTTACAACAACATAACGAAGCCCAAAGTGCTTTACATCTAAAAGCAGGATTAAATTATAAGATAAAAAAAAAACAGGTATCCCGGAAATCCCATACTGTGGACAAATATTTGATCATACTAGAGGGATTCCACCCTTTTGAAGAAATGGAAGCTTCGACAGTGTTACAAGTGGACCTGGTGTCGTCTTTTTAGACCATTCCTGCCTCAACGCCAGGTTGGCTACATTCTGACCAAAGCAATGCAGCGTATGTGTGACGTCATCACGCATGTGCAATGAAAAAAAAAAAGATAATTTATAAAAAAGATATAAAGAATTGATTCTTGAGAGGTACAGTATTTAACAATGACAATGAGGGCTGTTGTACTGATAAATCTGCTGTAATTATTGAACAAAATGGTTGAATTGTTGAGTCTGTTTGTATGACTGTACTGACATGAACAAATTTGTTGTGAATAATTCAGTTACTGCATTATGGATTGCTGTGGTTCGATGCTAAAATTAGGAAAATAGTATTGTTTGATTGTTGTATTAAGTTAATGATAAAGGTGTAAAAGCACTGAGGGGTAGGATTAAATAAGTTTATACTTTGTCCTACTCCTTTTCGACCATGCAATATTCAGACTTGTATGTGCTTAAAGATAGATTCTGTCCATTTAAATGTTATTATTATTATTATTATTATTATTATTATTATTATTATTATTATTATTATTTTGTCTTAATTTGCTTTATTTTGTTTTATTTTGTTTCTTTGCATGTTTGAAATAAATAAATGAATAACTAAATAAATAAATAAGGTGGAATCGATGAGCCGAATCATTAAGCAGGAAGGCAAAACATTCCAAGGAATCGAACTACTGGGATCCGGTTCTCAAAAAGAACTGGTTCTCGATTCCCATCCCTAACAGCAACGTTTACCTGGAATAATGTCTCAGAGCCAAGGTTATTATCGTTAATGAAAACTAACGAAATGACGAAAACTAGAATTGCAAAAACGTTTTCGTTAACTGAAATGAAATAAAAACTATAATTAAAAGAAAAAAAAAAAAAGATAACTAACTGAAACTGTATTGTGTGCTTATAAAACTAACTATAACGTATAAAAATTCTGGATAAAATTCCCTTCGTTTTCGTCTTTTGTCAATGTCGGATTTATACGAAATCGATTTATTTCCCTCAAACAATTTTAGCTGCTGGCACCATATGATATTTAACGGTCCGTCACTTCTCATCACTTGTGGTTTACAGTCATCTTCTGGTCCCCACTCTACCTGGAAACATAGAGACTAAAGCTGGGCGAAAGCAGCAGAGTCCTGTCTGGGATTTATTTGAATACGACAGAGAAGAAGATAAAAATATAAAAAAAATTAAAACTAAGCATTTAGAAAATAACAAAAACCAATAAAAACTAGCAAACCTGCTCTAAAAACGAATTAAAACTAACCGAATTAGAGAGAAAAAAAAAAAGTCAAAACTAAATAAAACTAAAATATAATGAAAAATCCAAAACTATTATAACCTTGCTCAGGGGTTAAAGGGTTAAATCAAGTTTTAAAGTGTCAGAGATGATACTTGGTGCACATAACGGATGCAGAAAGGCCATCAATGCGTAAACTCAGAGGTGGATTTGGGTGAGTGTGTTTCCTCTAAAAACAGATCACATGTATTGTACCTGTTGAGGGCTTGAAAGGCTCCGACACGTTGCTTGAAGGCTTCTTGCGGAGCCGTTCTGAAAAAAATACACAAGTTGATTGGCAGTGAGGAGAAAGAAAAAAAAGGAACATTTGCTCCATATCTGACTGAGAGTGTGAACATCTGAATAAAAAATAAGAGACAAGACAGGACGAAAGCGAGTGAACTCACTGTCCTCTGGAGGAGTGGATCAATAGAGTGATGAGAGTGGAGGTACCGGGGCACACGCAGTTTAAAGCCAGCATGGCGTACTTAAACTCTTCTTCACACACCACATGATCTGCAGACGTAGGAAACAAGAGGGATAAAGTGACCCGGATCACACATGCCCTGGCACAACACGAACATTCGCCCTTTTATTCCATTGAAGTTTCAGCTCTGAAGTGAATGTGCTGCAGTGAATACCAATGTGATGCTATATATGTGTGTGTGTGTGTGTGTTTATGTGACACAGAAAGTTATATAACCTGCATCAGGAGGTCAAGGTTTAACATAAAGCAAGTCACAAAAATTATAAAAGAATCACACTTCCCCTTTTGTTGCGTCGCCATGGAGATATTGAAGCGCGAGGAATGCAGTTTTGTCAACACAGGTTAAGAGACACACAACTGTTAACACCCGATGAAATGACATGTTATTCTACCGTCAGGAACAGATAGAACTGGAAAAGCACTTGGAGAGCGCAGACCTCCACCACCAAGGCAGATCAGTGGGCCACTGTGCCCCCCACCACCACCACCACCAAAATGTAATCATTTTGTAATATTTAATTTGAATATTATTTTATTTCCAAATCATTAATTTTTGTTTATTATTTTGAAATTTGTTTATGTTGTAATTTACATATTATTTCATTAATTATTTATTCAATTTATATTATATATTCTTTTATTATGTTTCTTCTTGCCTTTCTTAATATTTTGGTTCCTGCCTATTGTTTGTGGTACGACCTGTTTTGGCGTGACACGAGAGTTATGTCCGTGGTGGAGCATGAGCAGTGTATGTTGTCGTGAGCTGCTGACAATAAAGCTGAAATAATAAAGGCTGAAACTGTCCTGCCGTTTGGTGATTATTAGCACGGAAGATAGCAAAACATATCAACACCAAGAATACCATTGTAACGCACCTTACCCACAGCCCCGGTGAGACAAACAATATTTCAGGGTTACAATTTGTTACTTGTGCCAGTTTGAACATTTCCTGAAATTTTCATCCAAATCCGTCCATAACTTTTTGAGTTATCTTGCACATGGACAGACAAACAAACAAACAAACAAACCAGTGTCGGCAAAAACATGACCTCCTTGGCAGAGGTAACAAGGATGTCAAACATGAGGCCTCGCCAAAGGTTCCAATCCAGCCCACGGGATGAAAGCGTAAAAATTAAACTGAAGATATTAACAGTAAAGGCTGTCAAAATGATTTTAGTTCAGGTTCCACATACAGACCAATGGGATCTCAAGTAAAACAAACAACAAACCCCACCCCTCGCACGTATTGTAGCTTATTTTGGCATCGATCCAGCTGATGTCATCATGTCTATGCATGTGCTGATGTCAGCATATTAACTGCCTCTATGTATGTGCCAAGTTTGAAGTACATTGAAACAAAATTGGCATTTTCATAGACATGTGAAATTTCGCCCATTGTAAGTAAATGGAAGGGAAAAAATTTTTTAAACAATTCATTAAAAAATTTGAACTTTAACCTACTTTTCTCAAAATGTAATCACATCTATTCTGGGTCACTGGCAATCTATAAACCCAATTTGGTCTGAATTCAACCAATACTTTTGCTGCTACAGACATGTGAATTTTTCACCCATTATAAGTAAATGGGGGACATTTTTTTTGAAAAATTTATAAAAAATTTAAACTTCAACCTATTTTTCCCAAAATGTATTGACATGTATTCTAGGGCACTGGCAATTGAGAAACCCAATTTGGTATGAATTCAGCCTACAGTTTTGCTGCTACAGACATTTGAAATTTTGCCCAATTTAAGTAAATGGGAGAAAAAAATAGAAAAATTCATAAAAAATTTGAACTTTGACCTACTGTTTCCAAAATGTAATCAGATCTATTCTGTGTCACTGGCAATCTATAAACCCAACTTGGTATGAATTTAACCAATAGTTTTGCGGCTACAGACATGTGAAATTTTGCCCATTTTAAGTAAACGGGGGAAAAAAAAAAAAAAAAGATTTTAAAAACACATAAAAAATTTGAACTTTGACCTTCTGTTCCCAAAATGTAATGAGATCTATTCTGGGTCACTGGCAATCTATAAACCCAATTTGGTATGAATTCAACCAATAGGTTTGCTGCTACAGTGTAAACAAACAAACTAACAAACAAACAAACAAACCAAACCAAACCAAACCAAAAACACTATCCCTTGCCTCCTGTTCGGTGGGCGGGGTAATAAAAGTAAACAGTATGTTTTTTCAGTCATGTATTTTCAAATGTAAATTTCATCCATCCATCCTTCAAACATGCACGTTTTTCTACGACTCTATTGTTAAAGTCAGGCATGTCCCTGACGAGTGTCTTTTCCACTGATAGTATGGACAGTGCATTCAGACCAGGGTGAAGGTAGTGCAGTAGATCACATGGCATTAAAAAGTAGAAAATCAACGTAAAGGTTAAAGCATATCACTGATACCAGTCGTACCAGGAATTGTACTTATGGACCTTTTAGCTGATTCCATTTCTGAGGAAGGTCTTGATTTTTTTCAGGATGTGACATTTACTCCAGTGGGTGGTACATGGGGGCCCAGAGGCTCTTATATATCTCTTGTACTGGAGGGGTCTTGATCATATGCATTTATTTTCCTTGAATGATAATCTTATATCCTGAGTCAAGTGACTTTTGGGCAAAAATAACACACATATAAAAATTCATGCAGGACATGAGATTAAAACAAGTACATGTATGTTTTCTGATCATATTTAGGCTGAAATAATGATTATTTTCAATGTCAAATATTCTATTGATTATTTCTTTGTAGATATAAATTCACATAAGTTGCTGGGAAGGGGGGGTGGGGGTGGTACAGGTGAAATAATGATTAAACTTGTTTTGCCCAGAAACCAAATACCTTCAAAAGCCATCACATATGACATCAGACGTCCGATCATTCAGTGCCGCTGCTTCGAACATTGGAGGCTGCGTCTGAAAAACAGCTGCCACTTAGAATGATCTGGCTTTCACTGGAACTAATTTCTACTGAAGGAACATTTCCTCTGAAAGCTGCTGACAGCTCTGCGGTTCATTTAATATGGCATGATTCCACTTCCCAGACCAGGGGTGTCAAACATACGACCCGTGGGCCAAAACCAGCCCACCATGGATTTCAATCTGGTCCGTGGGATGAACTTCCAGAGTGTAAAGTTTACACTGAAAACATTAGTAGTCAGTGGTGTCAAACTCATTTTAGTGCGTCAGACCCAGTGGTGTAGTCCAGATATATGAAGTACACCGACTGATTTTTCTGTCAGTATTGCGTATACTCACTTCTAAATCCCTCCTGATGCGTAACATTCAGTAGTATACCTGAGCCAAATTGACCATTTTTGCCCCTTGGATGGTGAAGCCATGACCCGCCCTACTCTGCTTCTAATTGGCTAGTACTCGCTGCCTTCACTGATCAGATTGGTTAACTTTAAGCATGAGGACTGATGAGCCAATCAGAGGCAGATTAGGGCGGGTCATGCAGGCGAAAATACTGCAAACTAGCACTGATCACCTCTACAGCTGGTTTGAATTTTTGTCCATCCATCCATCCATAAGTTCAACCATCTATCCATCCGTCCGTCCATCCATCCATCCATCCATCCATCTGTCCGTCCATCCGTCCGTCCGTCAGTCCGTCCATCCATCCATCCATCCATCCTTCCATCCATCCATCTGTCCATCCATCCGTCCATCCATCCATCCGTCCGTCCGTCCGTCCATCCATCCATCCATCTGTCCGTCCGTCCATCCATCTATCCATCTGCCTCTCCATCCATCCATCTGCCTCTCCATCCATCCATCCATCCATCCATCAGTCCGTCCATCTGTCCATCCATCCATCCATCTGTCCGTCTGTCCATCCATCCATCCATCCATCTGTCTGTCCGTCCGTCCGTCCATCCATCCATCCATCTGCTTCTCCATCCATCCATCCATCCATCTGTCCATCCGTCTATCCATCCATCCATCCATCCATCCATCTGCTTCTCCATCCATCCATCCGTCTGTCCATCCGTCCGTCCATCCATCTGTCCGTCCATCCATCCATCCATCCATCCATCTGCTTCTCCAACCATCCATCCGTCTGTCCGTCCGTCCATCCACCCACCCATCCATCCATCCATCCATCCATCCATCCATCCATCCACCCGTCTGTCCATCCATCCATCCATCCATCCATCCATCCATCCATCCATCCATCCATCCATCCATCTTGCTAAAACAACAACAACAACAACAAAATTTTTTTAAATGCACAGATCAGTCTGAAAGCAAAGCAGGTTACACAACAACACAGTTGGTCAGTTTTATCCAAAAACCTTCCATTGCCCTAGTTTTTTTTTTTTTTCGTTTTGTTTTGGTTTTGCCTGGGGGGGTTGTAAGACCTAACAACAGCCCAGTGATTCAGTGTCAGTCTTCCTGAATCACCTCTCACTCACATTAATCAAACACTTACCACAGCCCTGCCTGTGAGCCAACAAACCCCACTGAACAAACACAGATGACACTCCTCTCCTTTTACCTGTTGCCTCACGACTCGCCATCGAAAGGAAAAACCAATAGAGCGATTAATGTTTGAAGTAAGCCAATCAGTGAATCAGACACAGAGAGAATCCATTTCCCCTGCTGTGTAATTGTCGATTGCATTATCTTCAGAAATGAGTGGATTATTAGAGCTGCCTTGTTTACCCACAACTTGGCCCCGAAAGCAAAACATACTGTATTAGGAAATAATTGGAAATAAACGTCACAGCCTGACATGAGGCATCAATCAGCTGTCTGTGATGTAAAAAAAAAAAAAAAAAAAACAGGGTTTAATAATAAATTAGCAGCACTGTGTGGGATCGCAGCCAAGGAGATGACGGACACAATTAAAACAATGCATTGTGGGTCTTGTGTGATAACAGTAGCGGTGTTCTTTAAGCTCAGGACGCCACATCATGATGCAGCTCACATATAAACACACACACACATGCACCAGCCTTTTGAAATCCAGCCTATTCTTTCAAAGTGGAAGCTTTTAAAGAGCAATGGGAAGCTGATGCCTGTGGAGAAAAAGATGAAAACATTGATGTATCTATGCAGCACTAGCATTCGTTACTGTCTCACACACACACATGCTCTGTCTCACTTCTACATTACAACACACACATCCTGAACTCATCCAGCACCGAAGTCACACACCAAATTGAGCCTTTTTTTTCACCCCACACATCCAATTTCCAGTGTCCTTCTTGCACCTCTCTTCCCCACTGTGATCCCTCCACTTCCCATCTTCCTCTCTGCTTACCCTTCACTGCAGCCCTCCATCCTGCCCCCTATCCTTCAGGTGCCTGATCCCAGACCAGACGAGAAACCAATTACCGACTAAGACACACCGCGTGCACGCTCACAAACACACTCGTTTTTTTTTTTTTTTTTTGCCGCCTTTGCTTCAGAAGATTTGGGTTTTTTTTGTGTCGTCTCTTCAGGCTGTTTTCCATCAGGCCGGTATTAAAGTTGTAATGCTGCGTATATGTGTGATAGATGTGGTTACGTGGACCCACTGCCAGAGTGCAATAACATCCTGTCCACAGGTCCGCTGGTTGAGCTAATTAAATCAGTAGGCTGTTATTGTTTGTATGAGCGAGCTGCTATCTACACCGCATTGCAACAATGGGTAGAGCTCAGGGGGCCATTTCGCTCTGGCCGTTCAAAAAATAAACCAGGGAGATAATCAATCGACACTTTGTACCCAATTCTGTTGGTTACTCCGATCCCTAAGGGTTTCCTGCACCGGTCATCGTGCCAACAGATTTTTTTCTAATGAACACAGAGCTGTTATTAAGCTATTTCTGTGGATCAAATTAAATCTTGTCTCTGCTGCTCATTAATGCCTCCCACACTAGCACTTAGTGAGTATATTCCAAGTGGTGTCAAAACATGGGATCTGTACTTACAGTAAAGCCCGTGCGACTGTATACTCATTTACTCTCTGACTCTACTTATGGTGACTTTAAGGTTCAGGGAAATTTAAAGGCAGATAATGAAGTTTGTTCCAGCTCAAAATTTAACCCTTTATCGGGCAAGTGACTATTTTTGGTAAGTTCTGCACACGTTACAAGACAGTGACGTCAACAGTGAGGACAATAAGGCAACAGTCTCAGGTCTAAAGTGGTCTCCAGGGTCTGTAAGGTCCACCTCTGCATGAACAGTGAGTGTACCTGCTTTGTTATGCCACGTTTCCACTATGTGGTACCAGTTCAACTCGACTCGGCCTTTTTGCGTTTCCATTACAAAAAAGGACCTGGAATCTGGTACCCGGTACTACCTTTTTGGTATCACTTCCGTTGAGGTTCCAAGACTGGGGACCAGATACTAAAACGTGACGTATAAACACTGCAGACTACTGATTGGTCAGAGAGTCATCTCTGTGACCCGCCGTTGTACAAAAAACAGATGTGGAAGTTGACAGTAAATATAGCGGTAGGTTAATCCACATGATGACAGCCCGAAAACTACACCATGGTTGGTCGAGGAGATTTAGTCTTTGGTGGCCGATGTAAAAATTCAGACGAGACAACATGCAACAAGCGAGTTTTCAGCAACTCTCTGAGCAGACAACACAGAAATAACACGCCGCATCGCTATGACGTCCAGGTACTGTAAAGTGGGTAGTATCTTGTAATGGAAAAGGTCTCCAGGAATACTGAGCCGAGCCGAGTTGAGCTGGTTCCACGTAGTGGAAACGCAGCATTATGCCCTGTTTCCACTACGTGGTATCTGCTCGACTTGACTCAACTCGGCTCGGCCTGTTTTGTGTTTCCATTACGAAAAAGGACCTGGAATCTGGTACCCGGTACTACTTTTTTGGTATCACCTTCACCGAGGTTCCAGGACTGGGGACCAGATACTAAAACGCGACGTATAAACACTGCAGACCACTGATTGGTCAGAGAGTCGTCTCTGTGACCCGCCGTTTTACAAAAAATAGATGTGGAAGTTTACAGTAAATATAGCGGTAGGTTAATCCACATGATGACAGCCCGAAAGCTACACCATGGTCAGTCGAGAAGATTCAGTCTTTGATGGCCAACGTAAAAATTCAGACGAGACAACACGCAACAAGTGAGTTTTCAGCAACTCTCTGAGCAGACGACACGAAAATAACACGCCGCATCGCTATGACGTCCAGGTACTGTAAAGTGGGTAGTATCTTGTAATGGAAACGGTCTCCAGGAATACTGAGTCGAGCCAACCTGAGCCGAGTTGAGCTGGTTCCACGCAGTGGAAACTCAGCATTAGATACTATGGTACACAGGGTGTAATTTACTGGGGGGGTGGGGGGATCAGCCCACCATCTGGTTTTTACATCCCCACTTCTGCTTAATGAATTTCATCCTTGGGGGGGAAAACCAACCAATTGAAATAACAGGCAGGTTGTGACAGTTTTCTTTCACATACATCCTACTTTACTGGCACTATTGTTCACCTGACCCGAACTGTCAGCAGTCTCAAAATTCGTTAACATCCCCATGCACTGGCGTGCCGTAAAGGGGGGTTCGAAGTTATGAAAATTTCGTATTACTGTATAATAGAGGAATAGAATCCAAGAGCTGGACGATGAAAGTATGTAAAGGTTCACTTTTGTTTCACGCCAGCATTAGTTACAGTAGTTATGGACTGTAACCTCCCCCCAACACACACACACACACACTCTGACAAAGAAAGGACCCCCCCCTTTTTTTTTTCTCAAATCGCACCATGATGGTACTAATGTAAGGAATGATGTTCAAAGGGATAATGTGGATGTTGACAGGTGTCTGGATCAGCACTTATGTTGGTCTAATGTTCTAAAAGTGATGCTCTAATGTTCTAAAATGTGTTACATGTGTTTTTCTTGTATTTTTTTTTTTTTCATATACTTTTTGTATTTTTATTTTTTGTTTGCCACTTAGGGGTAAGGAACCAAATATGGCAACTTCACTGACCTTGATTTTCTACATAACAATAAAAGTTGGAAAAATTTCACTAAAATAATAAAGTCTTATTAGGTCCTCCAATAACACATTAAGGTATTTCTTAGTTTAAAGGAGTAATATTTTGCTTTTTTTTTTTTTTTTTAAAATGGAATTATACATTTTAAAACATTTCCCTGTGGTCTACATAAACTGTAAATGCTCTGCTTGGGTCTGAATTCTTCATTAATTCAACTCCACAGGTCCATATTCAACCCTATTTCTGAGTAATGACACCAGAAAGGTCATTTTGAGTGCTGGCCCTTTAAATGCACATGACCCCGCCCCCTCCAGGTGTTGACTGTGCTGTTCTGTCCTGTTCAGCCACTTTAGTTCGATAATACAACCAACAACTGAACATTTTAGGTAATCGGCTCAAACTTTGGACATATTTTCAGTATGGACTACAACCGCTGCTGCTGACAAACAGTTATGTCATACTCGGAGAAATGTTCATCGGAAGTCTTGACCTTATATGTGCAAATGTCATGACGTAAACTAGCAGTGGCATTTTCTCCCAGACGCTAAGGGAAGTCGGGTCACGGCACTAGATTTAAATAATTTCATAAACACCAAAATTGACCCTTGCTGTAAACTGAACTTTCAACATGTTTTATTTGGCCTTTCACAAATTGATAAAATAAATTCAGAAAAAAGATGTATCATCAACCTTATACTAATATATCTGCTAAATTTCACATTCATTGCACTAAATTTGCACACCAGCATCCAAACATTGTTGTTTTTAAGCACTTTTTTCCAATTATTTAGGTAATTTGAAGAACATTATATACTCTAAGGTGAGTAAATTAAGGAGACTGTGTCAAGTATATAATCTTATTTCACCCTTTCATGCACAAATTATGAGAACCTTAATCAAAAATTTTTCCTGAGAGTTTTTATTCCACTTTAGGCATGAAAAAAACAATGCTATTGAAAAATTTCTTCTGAAAAGTAAATAAAAAAAAATAGTAATAATAAAAATGATTTAAAAAAAATTCAAAAATACATTAAAAAAAATAATGAAAAAAAAATTCTTATGAACCTATTTTTCAGTAAGTTGCAAAAATGTCCACTCAGCTGGACACCACACGTTTAATTTTTGACGCACAGAAACATAAATAAATAAAATATATAAATTAGAAGTAAGATAAATTATAAATAAGATAAATTGTGTGAAAACTATGGGGAGGGCTTGTGATTCTGGGGGTTTATGCTCAGGAGAGATCTACATAATGTTACCAATTCATGTCAGAAAAGATATGTAGTGTCTTAAAACTTTAATAAAGATATGTGTAAATAAAAAAAAAAAAATAATAAAAAAAATCCATGAATATACAACAGCTGTAGAATAGCTGTCCACTGGAGTGACCAATTTGCATGAAAGGGTTCATTTATATAATTTCTATTTTTATACCTCAAGCTTTTTTTTTTTTTTAATTTATTTTTAATTTTATTTTGATTTATTATTATTATTATTATTATTATTATTATTGTTATTATTTATTTTACCCACACTTATATCTATATGTTGGAAATGTTAAAATATTTTGTGAAGTGTGACAATTTTTTTTTTATCCTACTTTGATGTAATGTCATTATGTATATATACTGTTCAATTGTTCATTGTTCAATAAAAAAAGACAAAAAATGCCAAGGGAAGCCAGACTTCCCGGATTTTTTTTTTCTCTGTAGCTGTCATCCAAAAAAAAAGAAAAAAAAAAGAAAAAAACCCCCTATATTATCAGTTTCGGTAATTCTGCTATGACGTGTTGCTGTCATTTCTTCTCCATTTCTCTCATGTTACCCCTTGTCCATCAAACTGGTTGGAGGGCTGGTTTGGAGCCGGTGCCTGAGTTAGCACCAGTTTTTTTGCGTTTCTACCACCAATGCACTGGCCAAACCAGTCCCAAAGTGGTTCCAAACAGGTTCCAGGTAAGGTCAAACTTCCAGCTGGGCTAAACCAGGCCAGAATGAGAACCAATGACGCAACCACAGCGTCATCGGTGGGCGGGGTTTAAGGACCCAAACAGGAAGAGCGAAAGCAATAAACCGACATTTTAAAAACTACAACCAGCGGGTTTTTTTTTTGTTGAGTTGAGTTTTTAGAGAAAGAGTTAAAGACGCCAAAACAAACAGCAGTGGACAGAGGAGGAGACCTAGTGCTTTCTGACACAGTGGGCTTCATCTGGAGTTCAAGACCAGTTGGAGGGAGCCTCTAAAACAAAGCCGGTGTTCGAAAAAATATAAAGAAAGATGGATACGACCGAGCAGCTTCTAAACAAACTAAAGAAGATAAAGAAGGACTACAGGGACCAGAAAAGACAGCTTAGGCTCAGCAACACCGAACACAATCATACATTTGGACCTGCTGGACTGGGTTTTAGGGGACCGGTGAATCCGACTACCGGTGCACTGAACTGGGACACAGCAGACACGGAGTGGAGGCTTTGAATTGTGGACGAGTCCGTGGTTCAAACGGTGGAAAACAATACTGGTGAGTTTTGTTTCTCAAACGCATGGTTAATGGGTCAGAAAAAGCCGACTATAGAGATTAAAGCGAGCTACAAACGGTACGGACGTTAAAACGCTAGCTACTGGTATGCTAACAACAAGCTAACAATATTTCTGTGTTGTCTCCGAAACGCTGTTTCTTCGGTGGGTTCATAAAAGGTAAAACTGACCCGAGAAGTTAACTGAACCGTGTTCCAGCCTTTTTTTTTTTTTTTTTTTAATTTGAGGCCACTGAATTAACCCTTTTAAAACGCATAAAGTTAATCTTGTTCGTGTTTTCCTGTGCCTCACATGAACTTGGGTAACAACGCTGCTGTGCTGACCTCACTAATTATCAGTTTACACACTATTCTTGCATTATTTTTGTAAGTATGTAATATAGAAACCCACATAATTATTTTGTGACACATGCCACAGAGTGAATATTAGTGTTTTTGGCCTGTGGATTGCAGTATAGGCTTGTAAACAGGAGAGCAGCTCCCGCACCAGACCCAGTCACGTCATCACGTTTTACAATGACGTAAAGACGCGGCTCGACTTGGCTCTTCGTCTATGGCAGTAGTTTCCAGCCTTTCTTGGCTCAAGACCCCATTTGAAAATCACAAATTTCTGGCGACCTCAGACATTCAAAACGGAGACATCTTTTTTGCTAAAATTTATTTGTTTTTGATCATGTAATATTTATCTATACTATATTGCGAATAAACGTTAATTTCAGACCAGTGGCGGCTGCTCGTCTTTCAGACAGGGGAAGCTCATTGTCAGCTTACATAAAAAAAAAAAAAAAAAGTCAAGTTATTTAAACATAAATTCGGCCCTCCGTTCCTTTTTAAGAAAAAGGTCAGTGACCTTATCATACCAAACAAACAAGAAAACGTTGAAATTATGTAAAATTGAAACAAGGAAGTACGAGTGTGTTTTATTTGCAGTGCAAGAAATGAACAGGTAATTTCGTAGTGGTTCCTCTCTTGATTTCACAGCAGAATGCATGACGGTATTAAACTGAACTCTGTCAAGTGAAGGAGTATTTCTCAAACTAGCTGTCAATCAAACAGGATTCAGCCTTTCGACTGATCCTCCAATCAGCCTGTGGAATCCTGGCGTCCAGCCCGGGCGAGCTCCACCCACAGCTCCATTCACCCCCAGAGACGCCAGGCGTCCGGGGGCGGGACAGCATCGTGGCATTTATCCAATTACTGTCCAGTTTTGAGGCAATGAAAAAAACTGTTCCATGAAGTCCCATAGAAGTAAATGAATGCCGAGTGTCTATGGGCAAATGCACTGAGCAGAGATCTAATGAGAAAACAGCATAACGGGAATGTATGAGAAGTGAACATCGAGTCTGTTGATTTGTGATAAAGCTGATTCTGAACGAACTCACCTGTGAGATGAACATATTCTAACACATTTGTATTCAATAAAATGTCAACACAACCGTACATATTTAACCATTTAATTTTCATAATTTTAGGGGAAGCCGGGCTTCCCTTGCAGTCTATGAGAAATTGCCACTGTTTCAGACAACATTTAGTCTATATAATGTATATTATTATGGACAGAGGCAGAAAAGCCAGGTGTAGATTACTGCACAAAGTGAGGATTTTGTTTTCCTTGGTCAGGATATGTACAGTCAGTCCAGCTTGGATTTACAAGGCTGACAATTAATAGTGAACAAACATTAACTCAAACATGAATTATGAAAGAGCTGCAGCATCTGAAACTGACCATAATGAACATTTGACAGATAAACAGTACCACAGTGCTTCAGTTTCAGCTTCAGAGTTTATCATGTCTTTTATGTATTGTGATTGTCTCTCTCAAGTCACCATATATTTTTTATTGTTAATTTTCATTTCTATTTTTATCGATTACTAGAAATTCCAGGCGACCCCACGTGGGGTCCCAACCCCAAGGTTGAAAACACTGGCCTATAGAAAAACAAACCGGTTCTTTGGAGGCACCAGGTTCTTTTTGGTGGAAAAGGCGTATGTGTTATTTTTCTTGTGTGGTTTTATTGTACCTCGGTTGCCTGGATTAAGTTGCGTTGGTCAGTCCACTGAAGTTGTTCTATTGCAGGTGGACAGGACAGCAGACCGGTTTACCTGAATAGATGTGACTGTGATTTATAGCCTCTTGTTCTGGCTCTGGGTTGTCTTGGTGTAGTCTTCTGTCTCATGTAGTATAATGAACATTTGGTTTTAAACGACAAGGATATATAGAAAGTATTTGTATATGCCAAGCACATACAATGAAGTTTGTGAGTAATTTTTCACGTGAACGTTTAACTTGTTATACATAAGCGTCTCCTAATTGAGATTATGAATGAACACTTCTTTCTTTCACTGTCTAATCTGTATTGGGCATTAAGCAGTGTGTGGGGGATGCATTTATTTATTTATTTTTAAGTATATATAATTTTTTGGTGCAGATTTAAGTTACATTGAACATTTGAATATTCAATTTCAGAGGCATTAAGCATGTCCCATTCTTCCCACCCCCTCACCCTCTTACTCCTGGTCCTACATAACATACTTAATGATAGAAATAAAAAAAATAGCAAAGCACTCATAGAACAAAAAGATAAAAATAAAAACAGAAGAATAAAATAAAATAACTAAATAAATAAATAAATAAATAAAAAAACCCATAAGAAAATAATAGAAGAAAAGAAAAACAGCCAAATAATAGACAAATCTGCTTATTCACAATTACATTTTACACACAAGATATGGGTATGTAGTGTTATTTATATTATTAGAGAGTACACAAGTATATATAGTTGTGTCCATACAGGAAAAAAAAATGAGGGATGCATTTATAAGAAAATGTATGAATTAATAACATGTTTTGGAGGGCTCTGTGTGTGTGTGTGTGTGTGTGTGTGTGTATACGCGTGCTGGTCAGATAACGGGTGTGTGTAAGTCCTGGTAATAACGAGGTGCTCAAATAGCTTTTGCAGTTACATTAAATACATACAAGCTGTGACATACACACTTATCTGTCCACCACTTTCAAAAAAAGCATGTAGATTAAAGGTTTTGTCTTACTTGGGTTCCCCCCCAAAAAAAAAAAAAAAAATCCTCACGCCACGCCACTGGTAACTAGTTATAAAACATAACAAATTACAAAGGAATTAAAACAGGTTGTAGAAATCCACTTGATTTTTGCCAAAATGAATATAAAGATAACTTTGCAGCACCTGGAGGGTTCAAATTCAAACTTTATGAACTATTAGGGTCCGAATACACAAATAAATGAACCAAAGACTAGAATTAAAGTGGGTTTAGCACAACATGACCCCTTTAAAGTATTTCTATATTTCTATGAGTGCCCTATAAAGGCTTAAGGAGATTTAGGACCTTCCTTATTCAGCACTGAATGGCTGCTGTGCCAACAAAAGCACCGCTATTTGCTGTTTCATAAGAAACAATAGCTAATGAATGAATGAAGAGAATATTTTAACACAGAACAGCATGGGGCCGTCCAACAATGTCAATGTAAAATAACACATCAAAATATTTTAACACATGTTCGAGCCGTCTGAGTCATAGAAGAGGAGCAGGAGTTTCACCCCGCAGAGCCACATGATAATTATATTCCGTACAAAAGGATGTGATCACGGGTGAAGAGAATTTATCTTTTTTAGCTAATAATTCTTGTCCCACTAATAACAAAGACCCGGGTCTGGCTGTGTTTAAACAGAACCACAGGGGCAGAGGAGGATTGCCTGCAGGGAAATCTCGTCTGCCAGGTTAGTGCAACAGCAGAACTCATCAAAGGAAAGGGATTTTGTCCGCCAAGGTAGCAAAGTAAAACGTTAATCATTGATAGAGACAGCTGGGATGAGGGCGGCGAGCTAGAATTGAGTTTGACGTTCTCTGGGGCTGTAGGCAGAGAGATGTGTGAGAGAGAAGGAAGTGTGACAGAGAGTTTTGGTTCTTCTTCTTTCGCTCTTCTTCATTCTGAGATGATTGACTGGCATCTTCTTCTGGAAAAAAGGAGGACGCTCTCCAAAAGGCAATGTAAAAATTCACAGAAATCCCTCAAAAGGCTTACAGCCAAGCCCAGCCAATCTGTCCAGCTCTGCCTCAGAGTGCTCTGCTGCTGCACAGGCACCATGACAGGAAAGACATTTTTCAGTCTTAGAAATCAGCTGGTTGAAAATAGGACAGAACA
The DNA here is from genome assembly GCF_902148855.1 of Sphaeramia orbicularis. Taxonomy (NCBI): domain Eukaryota; kingdom Metazoa; phylum Chordata; class Actinopteri; order Kurtiformes; family Apogonidae; genus Sphaeramia; species Sphaeramia orbicularis. The sequence continues at coordinate 12,398,185 of NC_043964.1, forward strand.
CACCTGGTCATAATACTCAGACAGAAGGGGCTGCTCATTTTATTGCTATGGGAATGTTGTGATAACTGAATAAAATACTCACCTATCACTGATCTTTGAAGTGATAGTGCTGCACCATGTTCTATTTCCAGAGGTAGAAAAATATGTTTTATTTCTAAGTGAAATACTCCACTACAGGTAAAAATCCTGAACTCCAAATGTTACAGAAGCACACGAGTAAAATGTACTGTCAGTGTTTTTCAACCTTGGGTCGGGACCCCACATGGGGTCGCTTGGAATTCAAATGGGGTCGCCTGAAATTTCTAGTAATTGATGAAAATTAAAAAAAAAAAATACTAAAAAAAATATGTAGTGAGTTGATGGAGACAATCACAATACATAAAAGACATGACAAACTGTGAAGCTGAAACTGAAGCACTGTGGTTCTGTTTATCTGTCAAATGTTCTGTTTATCTGTCAAATGTTCTGTTTATCTGTCAAATGCCCTTCCCCACCATCTAATTGAGAATCGGGACAACACTACCCCTTCACATGTATGCGCAAAACGGAGGGGTAGGGGTAGGGATAAAGGGGAGGGCCAAGGGGTGAACTGAGATTGGGCCCTGGTCTTCACTATAACACGAAATTAAACCCCACCCCTTGGACGTTCAGAGGCTCCGAAATTACCGTGGAAACACCGTCATCTTCTACAACATTGATTCACCAGGAAAACCCATGGAGTTGGATCAAAGACAGTGGATAGAGATGCCTATTTTATGTTCACTTATTGATGTCTTTGCAGAAAAAGTCACTTTTTCTTCAGTTTTTTCTGTTTCTGATATAATAACTCTCAACTTTTGTCCAAGCTTTGATGAACATCTATGTGATCAGTAAATTAAATATAGGAAAATACATGATTTTGACTGAAAAAAAATTTACAAAGGATAATATTAGAATAAATGGTGATCAATCACTTAAGAAAAGTTAAATATAGAAGAAAAAATATTTTGTAACTGCCACAAAAGTAGCACTGGGTCTTTATGTGTTAACCTTTAAGTGATTTATCACCATTTATTCGAATGTTATCCTCTGTATTTTGCATTTTTCACTGTGGCTTCATAGTTACCATGGAAACACTATCATCTTCTACAACATTGATTCACCAGTAAAACCCATGGAGTTGGATCAATGACAGTGGATGGACACACTTAGTCTATATTAAACAATTTCCTGCAAAGGATCAATAAAGTATCTATCTATCTATCTATCTATCTATCTATCTATCTATCTATCTATCTATCTATCTATCTATCTATCTATCTATCTATCTATCTATCTATCTATCTATCTATCTATCTATCTATCTATCTATCTATCTATCTATCTATCTATCTATCTATCTAGTGAGATATTTTGCTGAAATCATCATCAATCATCACATTTCCAGTATTTCAGTGATAACTTGAGCAAAATCGCCCATATAGTGGTGAAAAGGATGTATTTATCAGTCAACCCTGCATCCTGATGTGTCAAAAAAACAGTAGTTGCATCATCCACGCAGACCTTTATCTAACACTCGCAGTCGCTGCCAGTGTATCTGATTTCACAGTCTCTGCCCACCTGCAAATTTGACGTGAAACTTGTTCTCTGGCTTGAGAATCTGGACGTACAGGGGGCAATTTGGAGCAAAGTCTTTCACCGCCCAAGCTCGGAGGATGGTTTGATGGTCCTGAGGAAAATGGAGATAGAGGGAGGGGTAGGGGGGGTGAAAAGAAAGGAGAAAGAGATGAGAGAGAGGCAGAAACCCATCATTAGCCGCATCAGATGGGAGCTCCACTCTAATAATCTGCTTAAAGGACTGACAGCACACTTCAATTGAAAGGTCCTCTCAGCGATTCAAGAGTAAAATAACTCCCCGAACTTTCTAAGAAAAGAAACCAAGGCTGCCAAACACGTGGCGAGACTATTAATGGAGAGAATTTTCTACTGAGACAGTTGTAAAAGCGTCTAATTGTGAAGAAATAATAAAAAAAAAAAAAAAAAAAAACAACTTCAGATTCTGCAAAAACATGGTCAATCAACTTAACCCTGGTATTTGACATTACACGGCGCTTCCAGTCATTAAACTCTAAATTGGTTTTCATCAGATTTTTCTTGACTCATGTGACAAGAAGAAGAAGAAAAGAAAAAAACAAGTGGAGCTTTCAAACAGTCAGCATGAGCTCAAGATTGTTAGTTAAATGGTATGTAGCGTCCTTGGCATGCATTACTGTACAACACTTTGAAATTACACTGAAATGCTCAGCCAGTGCAGGGAGCTAAATTTAGTGTTTCCAAAGCTGCTTTAATTGGTTCTGAAAAGACAGGCTAGCCCAGAGGATTACAAAAAGGCTTGTATGCAAGACTTATAATCGAGCAAGAAAGCTAAATATAAGTGTTTTGCGATGTTAACCCTTTATCGGGCAAGTGGCTATTTTTGGTCATTTCTGCACTGTAATGGAATTTTAACTTCTTTATCTAATTCCCTTCTCTGTTCCTGTATCCTTTCCCGAATACCCCCCCCCCCCCCCCCCCCCGCCTAATAACTTTACTGTACCTTTACCCAAACCCTCCTACTGTGTGTGTTAACCCTTTCATGCATGAATTATGAGAACTTTAGTCAAGATTTTTTTTTTTTTCCAGAGTGTTTTTATTTCTCTTTAGGCATAAAAAAATGTGATTGAATTTTTTTATGAACCTATTTTTCAGGGAGTTACAAAAATGTCCACTCAGCTGGACACCATGTGTTTAATTTTAGAAGCAAAAAAAAAACATGTATTTACTGATTTGCTGTGAAAACTATGAAAAAAAAAATTAATGCAGCTCATCTGATGTTTTCGCACATTTTAACATACTCTAATACTAGTTATTGCTCATTTCATGGAGATAATCTAATTTAATCTAATAACAACAAGCAAAAAGTCAGTTATCAATTAGTCTAGCATCAAACACACATTTCGTCACAGAGAGAAAAAGAAAAAGCCCACCCTCTGGGGCAGCCCGGATTTAACCGGACAGCTGTTTTTATGGAAGTATTGGAGTAAGGTGGAGAAACACCGGCGGTCACGTATTGCGGATGGGCACGCAGTTTAAGTCAGAGCAAAGCAAAAATAGTTACCCGGTGTATAAAATATAAAGATATCTGACGCGGTAAAGTCATTAACCTAAATTAATTGTGGTTTTTGAGATTTACTGTTACTGGCATGTTTCAATATAACAATAAAAAAATGTAAAACTTGAGGTAAAAGTTAAAGTAATAAAGTCTTGTTATTAGAGCCTGACTGATTAATCACCAATTAATCAACATCAGCCAATATGTAGCCGATGTGGCTGATATATTAACTTTTTTTTTTTGCTGTGCAGAGATTCTGTCGCTTGCTGCTGCTGTGTATGTATGCTGGCCGGAGAATAAGAGGAACTTTAAAGCGAGTTAGTTTCACTTTCACTCCTGCTCAGACAATGACGCCATCCCCCCCCCCCCCCGCGCGCTCTGACAAGGATGGACTGCTTATCCCCCCTGCTCTGACCCCCCACCCCAAAAATCATGGACTGCTACCATGCGCTCTGACAAGGATGGAATGGTAACACCCCCCCCCCCCCCCCCCGCTCTGAACGTCATGGTCCCCTCCCTCGTCTTATGAAGTATTCTCCCCCACACACACACCCATGTCCGTGCACTTCCTGTCTACCTCACAGTTTAATAGTGTAGGGGAGACTGGGGTCAGTTGTAACATGGGTCAGTTGTAACTCTTGCAGTTGCTCCAGTCAGGAACAATGTAGGACTCACCTAATTCACTCTGCACATGCTCAGTTTAGTCCTTAGTCCACATAAGAAGTTGTAGTGCCGTGAGGCAGACACATCAAAATTTGTGAGTGAAAACATAATTGTGTGGTCAGTCATATTTTTGCTCTAATTATTTTTGTGATTGCATAGTTTGCATTTGAAAGTTGTGTAGATTATATTTGTGAGATAAACAAAGATTTATGCAACTGTTTATCCACCTGTCCACAATTATCTAACATAAGATTATTATATCCTGTGTAGATCAGTGTTCTTATTTCATGTGTTGGCCAATATATCGGTTATTGGCCGATATCGGCCGATATATTGGATATCGGCTTTTTTTAGCCTCCAATATCGGTATCGGTATCGGCCCCAAAAATCTCATATCGGTCGGGCTCTTCTTGTTATGTCACACTAAGGTTGAAATTTAGAATGTCAGAGTATTTCAATGAGTGCCTTATAAAGGGGTTAAGAGTGGTGGCGGTGCAGGAAAGCAGTGACAGACGTACAGCGGCGATGCGGTCCACTTCAAAGCGGTTACTGAGGATGAAGCAGGCCTCGGCATCGTCCATCCTGCAGGCGGTCACAAGTGTCCACAGGAGTGAGGGGAGATAAATAAAGAAAGAGAGAGAGAGAGATTAGGGGAATGGATGAGGAAAGGCAACAGAGAAGGAGGGTGTTGTCATGTTATTGAGGGAGAGGACAAAAGAGAAAAAAAAAAGGCAGGACAATAGAAGAACAAACCAACCAATGTGTCTTTCAAGCCCACGCCATTTATGGATGAGATAGTAGGAGGCAAGGAGACAGGGAGATTAAACAAACAGGCTTTCACTCCTTTTCTTTCCCTGTGACAAAGCCAGCCTAAGGTGCTGCTGCTGTATTATCTGAAGCCTGGAGGGGGGGTGGAGGGGGGCAATAAGCAATATGACTCAAACTGTAATTACAGCTGTTACTTCAGGGTGCTTCGGCTGTGAATTATGAGCCTCATCATGGACATATGAGTGAGGCCTTTTATACTGAGGGGGTTTACACACAGACCTGGCAACTACAAAAAAACCCAAAACAAAAAAAACAAAACAAAACACGCTGTTGTACATTTCTGCAAATAAGTGCGTAATCTCAACACAGTTTCACTCTTACGGTCAATAGACGAGTGGACGGTGGATAAATAATTGAGGATTCTACCCTCAGAGAATGGAGTTTGCATCTACGCCACGCTGGTAAATTTTGAAGTATTTATGAACTTTATATATTATGAGTCATTTTTATAGTTTTTTGTGTATGATTTTCTGTATTACAAAATAAGAACACTGTTATTATTATATTTACATCATTAGCCCCAAGTCTAGAGTCGTATCTTATAAAAAGTTTACACGACTAAAAAGAATACCGAGTTATTTACACAAACACAGGGTATTCTTTCACAGCCATTTATAGCTGTTCAATCAAATGTGGATTTTAGGGAAAAAAACAAAACAAAACATGGATTTATAGAATTTATAAATGATATATTTGTATTCTGTTTGAAATAACTGTAGCATCCACTATTAATGATGACAATTTCATGTACCAATGCACCAAAACAGTGCATTGTTGTAGATCACAGGTGTCAAACAAGTGGCTCGGGGGCCAAATCCGGCCCGCCAAAGGGTCCAATCTGGCCCATAGGATGAATTTGTGAAATGCAAAAATTACACTGAAGATATTAACAATCAGTAGTGTAAAAATAATTTTATTTCAGGTTTTGTACATACACATATAAACCAATTAAATCTCAATTGGGTCAGACCAGAAAAATACTGTGAAAATAACCTATAAATAATGACAACTGCAGATTTTGTCTTTGATTTAGTGTAAAAAAAAAAAAAATTAAAATTACATGAAAATGTTTACATTAACAAAATATCCTTTTACAAAAAATGTGAATAACCTGAAGAAATATGAACAACGTGAAATGTCTTGACAAAAGTAAATGCAATTTCATCAATATTATACCTGTTATTAAATGTTTTGTGTATTTGTAATTGTAATGTAAGTTGTAATGCACATGTGTAAATGATAAACTGATAAACTGATGCAGAATATTGTTAAAACTGCACTTGTTTTTCTCAAGACATTTCAAGTTGTTCACGTTATTCAGATTTGTAAGGAAACAATGTAGATATAAACATTATCATAATGTAATTTAACTTTTTCCACTGTTATTCTTTTACTTGTCTGCTTGAGATCATATTGGGGTGAATGTGGCCCCTGAACTAAAATGAGTTTGACACCCCTGCTGCAGGTTAAAGGAAATACAAAGTTAAAGAACTAAAAATATTTAAAGTATTTTGCCCAGAGTAATGAGACTACGGTGCAAATTAAATTTATTAATCTCGGGCTTCTGCAAATTTACACTAAACAAAATCCCAATTTTTTTAACCAGGGATTACCGACTGTCTTTCCAACCAGCATTAAAACAGCAGTTATTATTTCTCTTTCTTTCTTTCTGTCCCTTAACCTCACCGTGAACCTATAATAATGCTTTAATAATGTCCGGAAAACACACAGAAAATGTTGTGAGCGAACATCATAGTTAACCTATTACAACTATGAGGTGAAACACTTTAACACTGATAGACATGTATCCACAAATATTAATGTAAGATGGAATTTAAGATAAAATATTGAATTGAAAATATTGAAATTACACTTGTTTTTAGTTTTGCAGAAACACACAGTAGTCTCTTTTCCATTGGACTTATGTGTCAAACTTGACCGAAATTTACTAAATGTCGAAAAAATAGAAGTGCGTTACGTCGGTTTTTCCATTAAATCACAAATGTGATGATTTGTTTATTTATTATCGTGAGATGACACGAGAAGTCATTCCATAAAATGGCAACAAACGTAAATATTATGTTGTTTTACATATATATCTATTATTATTATACATCACCCCTCTATCAAATACTAAATTAAAAAAAGATTCAGTTTCCTGGTGTGTCCGCACATACCGCACCACGTTTCTTTTAAAACTCTTCTACTTCACTTGTTGTAACGTCCGTCAACATCTGTTTGTTTTTGTTTTTGTTTTTTTTAATTCATGTGACTCTAGTTGCAGAAAAAGGTCTTTCCATTGCAGTTTTGCATGACATACTAATTGCGCTACGCCTGAAAAACCACCCCTTGCCAGCGCAAAAACTTTTAATCGAAAAGCGAGAGTTTTGCCATAATTGTTGTTTTTCCATTAAGTAAATTTTTATGTGCACCTTATATTCACACAATTTGGAGGTCAATGGAAAAGTGACTATTGACAACTTTTTATTCTAATGACACCTGTTACAGACTCACTTGGCCCTCATCAGGTCCTGGTCTTTGAGTGCAGATCCCTGCAGATAGATGACTCTTTGGGCCCACAAAGGTACGTGAAGAACCCGCCGAACCTGAACATCCATCTCTGCTGGACACAGGATCACCACATAGTAGTCCTACACACACAACGTACAGTTTATAGAAACACATGCAAGAAATCAGAAGAAAACTACACTATATATTACACTATTACACTATATTACACTATAATACAATATATTCTATCAGACACATGCTTTCACTTTATAACCACAATTATAATTACACACATCTATATTTGTGCACACTTATTATGTATATTTCTTTTGTCATATTGATAATATATTGTCTAGTATATATTGTACAAATTGCTGTTCTAATTTTGTGTCTTAATATGTATATTTGGTATATATTTATATATATTCAGATCTATATATATGTTTGTATATTTAGAGTTTTAAATATGTTAACATATAGTTATATTTTTTCTTTTTCTGTTGTTTTAATAACTTCTTTTCTGCTACTTTTTAGTATACTTAAAATGAACGACTGTAACACCAAATATTTCCCTCTGGGATTAATAAAGGATTCTGATTCTGATTTCTCTTTATCTATCTTGCCAAAGCTGGCATTCCAAATATTCAGTACTGGTACCAATACTTTAGCTCCGATGCCAGTTTCTGAACAATACTTTTTTCAATAACACTTTTTTTGGATTTAAGATCCATTTAACAAGAACAAAATAACACAACACACAGTGGTACAGTGTTCATCTTAGGCATCTTTAGACACTAAAATCAGTGTCATAAGATAAAAAATCTGAACCTGCATGTACGTTAACCCTTTTAAGATGGGGAGAGTAGAGTCAGTTCTTTTCTCGAAACCAGTTCCAAGAACCGAAAATGGAACCGATTCCGTTTTCAGTTCTTGGAACTGGTTTTCAAGAACAAAACCGACTTCACGCTCCCTTTAAGACGATTGTGTCACCAGTGCCACATTTTGCATTCACCGTCATTCAAATTACTGTAACTCCTTAACCATTTGCACTATTGAAAAAATTCAAACAGCATCTGAAAGCTGAGAGTCTGAGCTTTGAAGAACACTTATTATGTTTAACAGTGTTTTAGGGGTAGATTGTTGTAAATAATTGTGTACAATAGTGATAGTGCTGTTTTGGAGTTCAGCCATTTTTTCCCTGCCTTTTTTCACAGTTTTTCACACACATACAGGGTGGGGAAGCAAAATTTACAATATTTTGAGGCAGGGATTGAAAGACAGTGTATGACCAATTAGTTTATTGAAAGTCATGAGAATTTATTTGCCACAAGAAAATGTACATAATAGAAAATGTTTTTATTCTATGTGTCCACCTTCTTTCTCAATAACTGCCTTCACACGCTTCCTGAAACTTGCGCAAGTGTTCCTCAAATATTGGGGTGACAACTTCTCCCATTCTTCTTTAATAGTATCTTCCAGACTTTCTCGTAATAGTTTTGCTCATAGTCATTCTCTTCTTTCCATTATAAACAGTCTTTATGGACACTCCAACTATTTTTGAAATCTCCTTTGGTGTGACGAGTGCATTCAGCAAATCACACACTCTTTGACATTTGCTTTCCTGATTACTCATATGGGCAAAAGTTTCTGAAAAGGTATGGATAATAGTGTTAGGCATGATTATGACATCAATATATGTTTGGTTTCAAAACAATTGACAATTTCTCTGCTGAGAAAAAACAACTAAATGTTCATTGTAAATTTTGCTTCCCCACCCTGTATATATACAGGGTTATTCAAAAAGAATGAACTGATTTCATGACACATTGCTTCAGTTCTCAAGCATCATCATGGAATGAGTCAGTGACCATTTGAAAGATGACTTTTCTAAGTTTGAGCTTTTTTAAATGAAAAAGTGCTCCAGCGATGGATTGGTAAGAAGCGGGCCCAACTCTTTGTGCTTGGCCTGCGAGATCCCCAGACCTCAATGTGTGTGTTTTTTGTCTTGTGGGGATACGTAAAAGATTGCGTTTATGTTCCACCACTACCCTCTAACCTCGATGACTTTAAACGTCGAATAACGACAGTGATCAACTCAGTGGATCGTGATATGCTGATACGGGTCTGGGAGGAATTCTCGTATCGCATTGATGTTGCCCATGCTGCAGGTGGTGGCCACATTGAACGCTTGTAAGACAGGAAATAAAAGTTGATTGTGAGTAGAATACTTGTGACTTGGCTGGAGTTTTCTTTAGCTTTTCGTTATTAAAATATTGCGTAATGAAATCGGTTCATTCTTTTTTAATAACCCTGTATATATATAAAAAAAGAATAAAGAAATAAAGTCAGCCTGCTATAATTGTAGTCCTTAAAGGGTTAACTTTTCTGTATCAGTACTGGGTTTATGTTTCAGCACCAGTTACAGTTTTACAACATGACTTGAAGATTTTAACACTATTTCTAGGACTACAGTCTTAAATAATGGAAAACATGAACATAAACACATATATACATGTTCTTATTATAATATTTTTTAGCATTCAGCATTATTAGGTTTGGTGTACAAACAGGTAACTAGAAGCTTGTTTTTAATATACTGAGGTGGTACCACTTCTTGACAAAGTTAACTAAATGATCAAGAAGCACTTTTTGGAATTAATAGTTCGATTATAAAAGACAAGGTTGAAGATTTCAGAGGTAGATTATACAGTTTCCTTAAAGTCAGATTATTAACCTTGGCCTTTATTTAACCAGACATTCAATACACCGGCGCCTTGAAGTGGTGAAGGCAGATCAAACGTGGATCTCACACAAACATACACATAATTATCGAACGCATGATGCATCCTCAAGCAACTACACTGTAAAAAAAAAAACATAAAAAAACCCCCGAAATTTTTCAGGCAGCAGGGGTGCCAAAAAATACTGTTAAATAATGGAAAATAACCATCTCATAAAAATACAGTAATTTTCCATACTTAAAATATTTTTTTTGCCCTAACTTTACATGAGATTTTGCATATTTTTTGACTTTTTAATGTTTAATAAAGAATATTTACATGTATTAAAACAATCAAATTACCTCTAAATACATATATATATACATATCTATATCTATATCTATCTATCTATCTATCTATCTATCTATCTATCTATATATATATATATATATATATATATATTATATATATATATATATATATATATACACACATAATTTTCAATGAGACTAAGTTGCACAATCCACTGATTAAAAACTGTATTTGGACAGTTTATCAGTGCTTATACATGTTAAACATTCACAAAAATACATTTATTCAATATTTTTGTTGTGAATCCTCCCGTAATTACACAAGATATTGGTCAATTAACAAACAAGTCTTGTTCAACTTACTTTTACGGTTAATTGTCAGTAATTTTATATCGCTTTACTATTTTTTTTTTTTTTTACTGTATTAAACTTTACATTAACAGTTTAATTTCATAAAGAGAAAAGAAATATTTGTGAAATTATGATCCATTTGCAAATGTATTTTAACTGTATTTTTCTGTGAAAAAAGAAAAAAAAATTCTTTTAAAAAACTGAAATTTTTGGGTTATTCAGTTACAGTTTTTCCATGTTATTTTACATTTGACATGTAAAATCACAGTCTGTTTTTGTCATTTCATTGATATTTTCCTGCATCTTGAAAATACAGGAAAAATCTGTAAAATAAACAGTGAAAATTCACTCAAATTACAGATTTTTTTTTTTTTTTTTACAGTGTACACACATGTGCGCCAACATAAATAAGACAACAGTTTGATCCATGCTTTTGCTAAATTAATCTTCCGGCTTAACTTCAGATACTCAGGCTTCTGGAAAGGATTATATACATCAAACAAACACAACCCGACCCCCCAACGCCCTCTTGTTCTACTTAGAAAACCATTTGCTGAGACCTGCAGTCGGGGATGTGCGAAGAACTCATTGAGGAAGTCCATGAGGAGGTCGATCTTCAGGCAGCTGACGCACAACACCACATGTTTCTCCGTTTGCGCCCTGTAGCGGCTGTAGTTCCCCCCAGATTTCTGTCGCTCCATCCACAGAAAGGCCAGCTGCTCAAACTGCACGCAGGACGACATCCGTCACATTCAACAGATGGAAAGTGGATTAAGTTAAGTTGGATGCAGTACAAGGAGAAGTCAGCTGGGATATGAAAAGAAAACATGCCCCGCGCTGTGGAGTGTTTGATTAAGGAGAGTGTTTGGCCAAATTATGATAAGTGGGGTTTGGGTGGATGATGTTGAATGAAACATGATAGCAGTTCCTAATAAGAGAAAGTAGCCTGGGATTGTACACTATATGGGCTAAAGCTGAACTGCATTATTTACACTGTAAAAAAATCCTGTTGTTTTTACGAAAAAAAAAAAAACTGGCAGCTGTGGTTTCCAGAACAATACTGTAAAAAACACATCCAACTGTAAACATATTTACGGAGTAACATGTAGGTTTAACATTTTAAACATGTAGATTTAACATTTTAAACATGTAGATTTAACACTGGATTTAAATCGGGGTGTCAAACTCATTTTCTTCCGGGGGCCACATTCAGTCCAATTTAATCTGAAGTGGGCTGGACCAGTAAAATAATAGCATGATAGCCAAAAAATAATGACAATTCCAAATTTTTTTAGTGCAAAAAAAAAAAAAAAGACATTCTATCATGCCAATATTTCCACTTACAAACTATCCAAACAAAAGGATGTGAATAACCAGAAAAAAATGAAATTTGTTAAGAAATATAAGTACAATCTTATCAGTATTATGCCTCGACTTATTATTTATTCATATGCATTACAGATCAGATCTACAAAGGCACAAAACATTTAGTAACAGCAGCAGAAAAATGTTAAAATTGCAATGGATTTTCTTGAGACATCTCAGGTTCATATTTGTTCAGGTTATTCGTGTTTTATTGTTAAAGGATAGTTTGTTAATGTAAACATTTTCATAATTTAATGTTTTTTGCATGAAAACAAAGAGAAAAAATTGGAGTTGTCATTAGTTATAGGTTATTATGATATTATTTTTGAGTTTGATGCCCTAACTTGCACTTTGCAAATTCATCCCACGGGCCGGATTGGAACCTTTGGCGGGCCGGTTTTGGCCCCCAGGCCGCATGTTTGACACCTGTGATTTAAATGGTAAATGGACTGCACTTATTTAGTCCATTTTCTACACCCTCATGGTGTCCAAAGCTCTTTCCAAAACCACCAGGTCCAACTGGGAACAATTTAGGGTTCAATGTCTTCCATGGACACTTTGACCTATGGACAGTCAGAGCCAGGATTCAAACCACCAACCCTTTGGTTATTGGACGAGCCGCTCTACCAACTCTACCAACCCATTAATTTACAAATTTAAAACGTTGTTAAATGTTTACTGTTTTATAACGTAGGCCATTATTTCAACACTATGCTCTTGCAATGTAAACGGCACCACGTTGTTTTTCAATTTTCAGTTTTATTTTCTAAAAACAATAGAAATCCATCATTTCTACACACAAATCTGGTTTTGTTCACATACTCTTCCTGTAACAACTATAGCTATATTTGATTTAATCGTTAACACCAAAATCTTTTCAAATAAACAGCTTTGCATTGTATTGTCACTTACAGTTTTTTATGTTGCAATTTTACAACTTTTTGGTGTTAATTCTACAGTCATTTTTTACAGTGTAGTGTTGTTAATGCTCTTAAAAATGAGAAAACAAACAAATGCAAAGAAAATGTTACTAAAATACGACAGCGTATTAGGGCCACGTAAGAAAATAAAAACACTTGTCACTATGAGAATAAAGTCGTAAAATATCGAGATAAAACCTGTAATTTTATGAGAATGAAGTCGATGAGAATGAAGCCGTAATTTTATGAGAATAATGTTGTCGTATTTCGGGAATGAAGCTATAATCTTTTTGTTTTTTTGTCATTTAAGTTTTTATTGAAATTTTATAAACACACAATCGCCAAAAACAACAAAAAATCAAGAAAATGCAAAGAAAATGTTACTAAAACATGACAGCGTATTAGGGCCACATAAGAAAATAAAAACACTTGTCACTACAAGAATTAAGTTGTAAAATATCAAGATAAAACCCGTAAATTGATGAGAATGAAGTTGTAATATTATGAGAATAATGTCGTCATATTTCGAGAATAAAGCCATAATCTTTTTTTTTTTTTTTTCTCACTGAAGTTTTTATGGAAATTTTATAAACACAGTCACCAAAAACGACCAAAAACGAACAAACAAACCTCTCTTGGGTACACTACACAACACTACATTAGCAATATTCAGTCCGTCCACCATTCCGAGTTCTGTAATCAGTCCATTTATTCCATTTTTTGTCCATTTGTGCTTCTTGTAGTTGCAGTTTGTGAGTTATTTTTTCCATTGTATATATTCCTTCAATAATTGTGATGCATTGGTCCTTTGTTGGTGGTTCTGTCTTTCCCCAGTTCCTTGTAATTAGGGCTGGGCGTATTGATCTAAATAACCATAGTATTGATACCAAGGAGAGTATCGGTATCGGATAGATACTAGCGTGATGAGATTGATACTTTTGTTGCAGTTTCTTTTCTATACATCTCTCTCTCTCTCTCATTGACATTGTTATATTTTTGTTACATTGTTGCTTTTTTGTTATTTTGCACTAGTGACTTTTTCTTAAACAATTGTGTGTAGTAAAAGATAAATTATGTTATTTTTTTATACTGTTAAATTGTTTTATATTGTTGTTAGATAACAAAAAAAACATGTTTATTTGCCTAAAACCTTTGTCCTTGGGGTGGGCAATATGGGCAAAAAAAAAAAATCTTGGTTATTTATTTATTTTTTTTAATTTCCCAATAACAATAATCTGATGACATCCTTTGAAATGTGAATTTCTTTTCTTTCTTTCTTTTTTTTCTTTTTTTCTTTTTTTTTTTTTTTTTTTACAAAAAATGCTGTAAAACTCTACTTGCTTACCAGGACATCTATGATAGTATAACAGTTAAATTAACCCATAAAACTGAAGAAAAAGTGACTTTTTCAGCTAAAATATATCATTAACTGTACATAAACCAAGAATCTCCAGTGTATCTATCTGGTCTATATTTAACTTTTCTTAAGTGATTGATCACCATTTATTATAATATTATCCTTTGTATTTTTTTCAGTCAAAATTATGTATTTTCCCATATGTAATTCACTGATCATGTAGATGTTTATCAAAGCTTGTACGAAAGTTGAGTTATTATATCAGAAACAGAGAAAACTGACGAAAAAGGGACTTTTTCAGCAAAGATATCAATAAGTGAACATAAAATAGGCATCTCTATCCACTGTCACTGATCCAACTCCATGGGTTTTACTGGTGAATCAATGTTGTAGAAGATGACGGTGTTTCCATGGTAACTACGAAGCCTCTGAACGTCCAAATGGGTCATATCTGATGACCATGAAAAGATGAATAACTGTATTTTACACCAATTATTTATATGTATTGATAAGATTAGTAGTTCAGAAGTTATTAAACATTTTAAATCCGTAGATGCTTTTGGTCGTCGCAGATGTTTGGGTCTTTATGGGTTGATCAAAAATTGCGACAGTCATGTCTTGTTAGTGGAATCTATTCTCACAACTTCACTGGGGCTGTCCGTCAAAGGCAAAAGGAGGTTTATTTAATAAAATGAAATTCCCAAAGCCTGAATCAGCAGACGAGCAGAGCGAGCTGTCATACGAACACGTCTGAGGCTTCTGTTTGAGCTGAGATCTGATTAGAGGAGGACCACCTGGGGGTCCAAATGAAACACATGACATTAGAATGAGTCCTGGAAAAAAACTGTAATAACTTAGTATTTTTAGAGACAGGGTCAGTGTAAGTGTATGGTGAAATTGTGAAACCTTCTCACAATTTGATGGTGTCAGAAATCCATAAATCTTATGAAAAATGTATGTTTTATTGTGTGTAAAGAAACATAACAAGCCTCTATTACATAGTATGTAGTCACAGCATCAGCGGAAATGTTATAACCTCAGAAAGTGAAAACATTTGGTCATAAGTTTATTTTAAAAAAAATTTGGTGTCTTTATCAGAACATGATCCTGTTTGCACAACATTTAACATTGCCCCCAAGCATAACGTCGCTGTCGGGTGGAAACCTCTTATCTCCATAATGGTTATTTTTCAGAAAACTGGAAAAACAATGTATGTTCTGAGTAAATGAATGGACTTAAGAGATGTAGACACAAGCCGTTTTCAACTCTTTTCATTGGTTAAATTTTTTTTTTTTTCATTTATTTAGGTTTTATCTGTTCTTCTGTATTTGTATTTATTTATTTATTTATTTTTTATTTTATTTTTTACAGTTCTATGTATTTTAATCGATTCTTGTATTTTACTCTGTTATTTTGGGTTTTATTTATTTCTCTGTACAGCACTTTAGTCCACTGTGGTTGTTTTAAAGTGCTTTACAAATAAAGTTGGATTGGAAATATTTCTAAAACCGTCAGGCTAACGTGAAGACTGACCAAAAGTATCGTCTTCTGACCCGGTAGCCGCCCAGAATTCGTTTCATTCCTTTAAAAATGTCCTCTTTTTTTATAATCTCCCTGTATTTATTCTTTGTTTATGTTTTTCTGCATAAACACGTGTAATGTTTAAAGAACCCAGAGGTATTGTAACGCTAGGATTATTTTTAAGTGAGAAATACCAAAAGTGTAAGCACCCAGTTTATATGTTTTTTATTATTTTTTATTTTTTTTTTATTTTTTTATTTTTTTTATTTTTTTTACACTTTTGTATATATAAAATAAGAAATACAAAAAGGGCTCAAATAGATAACATCTGTATGAATGGTAATGTTGGCGCGATTTTTTCACTTTTTTAATAAAAACTAAATGAAAAATAAAAAAAAAATAATTTTATGACCTAAAATACATACCAGAAATGGACTTACGAGGTTTCCGCCCAACAACAATGATAAATGAGGCCATTTGAACCGTGTTTCTATTTTGTCTTATTTGGGATTGGTGTTTTTTTAATACAAACACTGAAACCGAACCTTTGCCTTTTTTGGTAAAATGGACATGAGGTGTTTTTGCCCATCTATGGGCATGTCCAGGGAACCAAAAATAAACAAGCGTACATGACGAAGTAAACATTTCACCAGTCACGCTAGTATCACAATATTTCTGTATTTTTCAGTGTGTTTTATTTGTATATTCTGCCATGTCATGAGGTCTGAACACAAATATGATGATCTAATGATGTGTAAATGGAAAAAAAGTCACAACACACACATTTGCATCATTTGTTAAAAAATAATAATAATACAATTCTTAGAAAATGCTAAGTTGATGAATTGACAACTCTGCAGCCATATTAAGAGTCTCTTTAACAGTTTCAATGAAAATACTGATGTTTTGGTTTTTTTAACACACGCCACAGCCATAACAACAGGGGAGCAAGCTTTCTGCTGCAAACAAATGGGATCTATTTTTATGCTGCGATAGCTCGTTAAAGTTGGAAAACATTGTCTTGCCGTAAGCTTCTGTGTGACAGGAGCGCTTTATTTCAGCACCAAAATGTGGTCGATATGGAAGTCTGCAGACTGGAAAAACTGCACTGAGAAAAGGGGAATTTATCGAAATGTTAGGGTTTTTATCTTAGTTTCACATCAATATGCTAAATATTAGGGTTTTTATCTTCACATCAATGTGCTAAATGTTAGCGTTTGTATCTTACTTTCACATCAATATGCTAAATGTTAGGGTTTTTATTTTAGTTTCAAATATGCTAAATGTTGGGGTTTTTATCTTAGTTTTGCATCAATATGTTAAATGTTTGTGTTTTTATCTTAGTTTCGCATCAATATGCTAAATGTTAGTGTTTTTATCTTGGTGTCAAGTCAATATGCTAAATGTTAGCATTTTTATGTTACTTTCACATCAGTATGCTAAATGTTAGCGTTTTTTATCTTAGTTTCAAGTCAGTATGCTAAATGTTAGTGTTTTTATCTTAGTTTCACATCAATATGCTAAATGTTAGTGTTTTTTGTCTTAGTTTCACATCAGTATGCTAAATATTGGGGTTTTATCTTAGTTTCACATCAATAGGTTAAATGTTAGGGTTTTTATCTTCACATCAATATGCAAAATTTAGCATTTTTACCTTACTTTCACATCAGTATGCTAAATGTTAGCGTTTTATCTTAGTTTCAAGTCAATATGCTAAATGTTAGGGTTTTTATCTTAGTTTAACATCAATATGCTAAATATTGGGGTTTTTGTCTTAGTTGTACATCAATATGCTAAATATTAGCTTTTCTTTTTTATCTTACTTTCACATCAATATGCTAAATGTTAGCGTTGTATCTTAGTTTCAAGTCAATATGCTACATGTTAACGTTTTTATCTTAGTTTCACATCAGTATGCTAAATGTTAGCGTATTTATCTTGGTTTCACATCAATATGCTAAATGTTACGTTCTTATTTTAGTTTCACATCAGTATGCTAAATGTCAGCTTTTTTTTTTTTTAATCTTAGTTTCATATCAATATGCTAAATGTTAGCATTTTTAATCTTAGTTTCACATTAATATGCTAAATGTTAGGGTTTCAAGTCAATATGCTAAATGTTAGGGTTTTTAACAACATGCTAAATGTTAGGGTTTTTATCTTAGTTACACATCAATACGCTAAATGTTAGAGTTTTTATCAATATGTTAAATGTTAAGCTTTTTATCAATATTCTAAATGTTAGCATTTTTAATCTCAGTTTCACATTAATATGCTAAATGTTGGGGTTTTTAACAACGTGCTAAATGTTAGTGTTTTTATCTTAGTTTCAAGTCAATATGCTAAATGTTAGCATTTTTAATGCTAGTTTCACATTAATATACTAAATGTTAGAGTTTTTATCAATATGCTAAATGTTAGGGTTTTTATATTAGTTTCACATCAGTATACTAAATGTTAGGGGTTTTCTCTATATGCTAAATGTTAGTGTTTTTATCTTAGTTTCACATCAGTAAGCTAAATGTTAGGGTTTTTATCTTAGTTTCAAGTCGGTATGCTATTAAGGCTCCAGATTACATAAATAAATTGCATAAAGGCAGATGTTCTGTAATGTCGTGTCACCAGGTGCAGGACGTCTGATGGAGGCAGCAATAAGAACTAGACAGTGTCTGAATCATGATATGCTCTGTGGCTCCCCTGTGCAGCCTGCAGACCAGTCATAGCAGGACACACACACACACACACACGGTAGGGGGTAGGGGCTGTGGTTAAAGGGGGGGAGGGCCAGTTTCTAAATGTCAAGGGGTATTTATGGATGAAAGATGGGCGGAGAGAGCGGGAAGGATGACAAGGCATCCATACTAGTGACACAAAGATCACCAGGTCTTTGGGAGTCAGGTCGGCAAGTTTAGAGCGATGTGCACGTCTTCTGTTATGGTGAAGATACACACTAAGACTCAGATGTAGACGATAAAAACTGAGAGGATCTGTTCAAGAACCCTTTAACCCCTGACGTGTCTGTGGTGAGCGTTCTGAATGTATGATCTCTTTTAAATATTCAGAAACATTCAACCGTTTGCTCAATAGGAAAGATCTCAAAACATGCTAATAGAATAGACCTTGTTCTTTCCGTAGACATCTGAGCATGCTCAGTGCACCCCTCACCGCCTGTGAAATGGGGGGGGCAAAACACAGAGCAGTGAATGAGACTGACTCGCTGTAAAAATAGACAGTTTGGGCTTTTTTTTTTTTTTTTTTTTTTTTTTACCATTTTCCTTGTCATTTTTTTTGTTTTTACTGTTTTTTAAAAATGTTTTTACTGTGTTTTTAATGAATTTTGACTGTGTAACTGTTTTTTGGAGTTCAACCAAGTGCCAAAACGCAGAAAAAAGAGCCCCAAAACAAAAACTACTGGGCGAAAATTCAGATCCTTGTTGTTTTTCAGTGCGCTCCAGTTGATGATGATGATGATGAAATTCCTTATTCAATCATCACATAATAATACAACCAGTGTCAACAACAACACTACAAACACTACAAACATTACCAACAGGTTAATGACTGAAAAGGCACAGGCAGAAGCAGAATGCTTATATTAATGCCTGTCCTACATAACAAATTCAGCTACCCAGCATTCAATTTAGGGAAAAAAACCAAACAAAAAAAACAATGCATACAACCAAACAAACAAGCAAAAACATAAAAAGGTGAAAATAAACCAGAAAAAATAGAAAACTTAACCCACCAAATTAATGGTAATTTAATGTAGAATCAAAAATAAATTATTTACCTCTTACTTATTAGAGTTTAACAATTGTATCCTTCAAAAATTGCCCCACGTACCATTTTTTTAAATATCAAAAATGGGCTCCACATTCTTAAATCCATGCTGGCCTCATTCCATAGTTTAACTCCAACAACAGATATACATCTTCTTTTAGTCTGTTTTTTAGCTTTTTGTACAACAAATTTACAAACATCTCGCAAATCATATTTAGACTCGTGTTGTGAAGAACCTTTGTACACAGACGGGGAGTAACTTTAATTTGGCTTTATACATTATTTGCTTTATTTTATAGTAAACCAAATCATTAAATTTCATAATACATTTCATGTTCAACATCCTAAATCTCTTATTCATGTCCATTCTGAGTGCGTCATTTAGTAAAAATCTGTCAAATTTTAATTCCTCTCTGTCTTTTTCTATTATTCCACCCTGTTATGACCCTAAAACATACAGTAAAACAAAACCACTGAAGAAAAGGAACACAAACACATACTCACAGCAGCTTTTATGACACTGAAACAGACACAAATGCGTGGTAATGATGTTCCAAATTATCTACAAAAGGGAATGTTGTAGAACCAGAATACACCCACGCAAAGAAAAATTACCAACAAATTAATGTTAAATCTCGAATTGAATACATCTGTAGTATGGTATCATCTGGAGGACTGTTTATTCTTTTAATCATTTCAATATAGCTTTGCTAAAATGATTCTATTATTGTTTCATGCATACTGTATTCTCTTTTAATTAGATTTGTCAACATGCTGATGTTTAATGGTTGAAACACTTTGTATTTATCTCCCTTAGGATTTTCCATTATTTATGTAAATCGCACTAACTTACCTTTGTGTAAGAATTGAACTATATAAATAAACTTGTTTTTCCTTTTAACCCTCTGGTATCCGGGTGCGCTTTTTAGGCGCACTTTGCACTTCCTGTTAAAAAACTTCATATTATTTTTCACAATTTAAATAAGGTTAGAATTCAGAAGTTGTTCATTTGTGCGTGATCTTTAAAATTCTGGCCACCAACTAAAATTTGCATCTGTCTCCCAAGTGTGCCTAAAACACACTATTTTTTCCATTATAACCACTGTTTTTGATCCGAAAGCCATTAAGGCATAAATCATGCTTTTACTGATATCTAGGCTTCATTTGAGAAGTGAGGATCTAAATTAATTTATTAACGTTGTTAATGTTGCTGTTAATCATTGACATATGCCAGGCTGCAAAAATCAAATAATATGTAATCCAATTTTTATGTAGTATTTTGAAAAAAACAACATATTTTGTGTTTTTTTGCATCAAAAAATGTAGTGACATCATGATGAAAAGAGATCGTCTACAGGGTTAAAAAAAATCTAAAATGGAAGATTATTTGATATGTATGATTAGGGCTGACCTTGATTTACAAAAATAAAATCAAATTAGAGCAGAAAAATAAGTCAATATATAATATCTAACAGTTTGATTTATAGGTGTACCTTTTTGGCACACTTGGTGACAGATGCTAGTATTTTTGAACATTTGACCTAGTGCCAAAAATAATAATGCAAATTAACCAGTGTTGGAGTTAATCATTGACATATGCCAGGCTGCAAAAATCAAATAATATGTGATCCACTTTTTATGTAGTATATTGAAAAAAATGAATTTTTTATGTTTTTTGCGTCCAAAAAAAATGGTTTGTTTACATTATGAACACAGCATTTAAAGGGTTACAAAATGTGACAGTTATTGAGTATTTGGTATTTTTATTTATGGCTCAAGTTGATGAAATAGAAAAAAGTGTAAAAGAATTAAAAACAAACTGTATGAAAATTTTTTTGACATTATTCCCCAAGTATGCCAAAAAGGCACACTTGGTGCTTAGTAAGGGCCTTGCTGGACGGGATACCGGAGGGTAAATGAAAACTCAGTAACACTGAGTCAAAAATAACAGTGTTTTATAATCTCCATGTGTTGCATCAGCTGATAGTTTACATTATAGCTCTGTTAGATTAGTTCTGTTTTTAGATTGAAAACAGACACAGTAAAACTATAAATCACCTGTTTTCTGTACGGTTTGCTTTGTCAGTAGTTGCAATAAAGATCAGTTTGGAATCAAACAAAGAAAGTCAGACCTGTCACAGTTTAGTCTGAACCATGTATCAACCAATAGCAGAGAATAATAATAATAATAGTAAAGCTGAACTCTTATAAGCTTCATAATCAAACTCACAAGTGTAGAAGAAATGCTGCAATTTCAGTGTCGAACTTGATATTTTTACTTCAGAGCTGTGAAAAGTTGAAAGAAAAATGCCAATATGTCTGTTTTCAATCATTTGGTCAGTCTTTATCATCCTCATTTCAGTATTGGTGTTGGTTTTCAGCCCCATGTGACAATGAGACTGAGTGACTTAATACTCCCTCTAGTGGTCACATTCATTTATTCATTCAAAATGTTCTCTCAAATATTGAGAATATAATACTACTTATTATACATTTCTATTTTGTAGCATCATCCCCCTGTTTAAAAATCAATATGTAAGCCACTCAGGATTCTTACTGATATGGATCATGTTGGAAAAATCCATTGTATCTGCCTTTGGTAAAACATATATGAAAGAATCAGAACACAGTGGTTTTATTAAAAATCTGCAAAGAAATAGGCATTTTTCTCACTTGTGAGCAACAACAGAGACATTTCTGAAGGCTGTGCTTTTCCTTGTTATCATTGTAAAACACAAAACATTTTTAACATTGTTATTCAAGTACACTTGTGTTATTTCTGAAATAAAACAGACTTTCTGTTTACACTTTTGTGGTGCTGAAAGATACAGCAGAACTTACTGAGGTTAGCTGTTTTCTTATCCTTATCTATATTCTAAAAGGGAAGTGGACTGTGTGTGTGCGTGTCTCACAAAATCCATAAAGAGCTGACTGCTGCAGTTAGGCATACTTATGTATTTTGGTCTAGGAACAGACTAGCAAAAACGACACATTGAAAAGACCAGTATTTTGGGAGATATTAGTAATTTTGGAATGCAATAGCCTTACAAATCCCCAGACTCATAGAATCACCATTGAAGTGGGTTACTTAGCAACAGATAAACAATAGGGCCACGTTGCCATAGTGTCATCCATCCATCCATCCATCCATCCATTTTCTTCCTCTTATCTGGGGCCGGGCCAGGGGGGTAACAGTCTAAGCAGGGATGCCCAGACTTCCCTCTCCCCAGGCACCTCTGCTAGCTCCTCCAGGGGGATCCCGAGGCATTCCCAGGCCAGCTGAGAGTGATAGTCTCTCCAGCATGTCCTAGGCCTTCCCCAAGGTCTCCTCCCGGCAGGACATGCCCGGAACACCTCCCCAGGGAGGCGTCCAAGAGGCATCTGGAACAAATGCCTGAGCCACCTCAGCTGGCCCCTCTTGATGTGGAGGAGCAGCAGCTCTACTCCGAGTTCCTCCCTGGTGACTGAGCTCCTCACCCTATTCCTGAGAATGTGCCCAGCCATCCTACGGAGGAAACTCATCTCGACCGCTTGTATCTGGGATCCTGTCCTTTCTGTCATGACCCAAAACTCATGACCATAGATGAGAGTAGGAACATAGATTGACCAGGTGCGTGTTGGACTCGGGTTGCCATTTTCCACCGGCTCTGTTCATAATTTTTATGAACACAATTTCTAGGTGCAGCCAGGTGCTGGAGGGGCGCTGGTTTGGGGACCACAGGATTTCATCTCAGCTTTTTGCAGATGATGTTGTCCTGTTGGCCCAATTGACTCATTGACCTTCAGCGTGCACTGGGGAGGTTTGCAGCCAAGTGTGAAGCGAATGAGATGAGGATCAGTGGAGAGGCCTTGCCCCAAGTGGAGCTGGGATTTTCCACCTCTGCAAATTTCATGTGTAGAGACAGACATGTCAGGTGAGAGGTTATTCAACTGAAAATGCCAGTGGAATTCACCAAGAAAGTAAAGGAATGAACTGGAACACGGGATCTAGAAGCCACGGTTCCCCACGGGTTAACGCACTAGTTACTCATATTCTCAGTACCAGAAATAAAGAAGAATGAGTGAAGAAATAATGCTGCATTCCAGGCAGGTTTTTGAGCCCGTAAGCCACAACTTCAAACCACCACTCATGACTTCGTAGCATTCCAGGCAAGTGACACCAAACAGCCGGAGAACCAAGGATTGTGGTAGTTAGATGTAAACAAACCAGCATGGCGAACCGTACGTTATGCTTATTTGCAATCATTTCTATCGCCAAAGGTGATTGTTCCTTGCATATTTGAGGGAAACAGAGGAGTGAAAATGGTGCATAAGGTAAGAGAAGCTGTTATACCTTTTATGTTTTGTTATTTGTATATTTGGATACATATTTGGTATTAATTTATTATTGCACTCAATGGACTGAAAACTAGCTAATGCTAGAGCAGCTGTTGATTACGCAGAACATTTGCAGATAAATAACGTTAGAAGAATACCTTCTTTTAATAAACAATTTGCATAAACACCGTATCCATGGGAGTCGCCATTGTTGTTTGGTGGGCTATGTGACGTCAGAGTTTGGAACTGGGAGTACATCGATCTAGTACGAGTTCACAGGTGGGAAGTCACGGGTTTGACTGTCATTCCAGTGCATTTTCACTGATAGAAAGTTGGAAAACCATAAGTTACGGGTGGCCTGGAACGCAGCGTAAATGTCACGAAACATGAAAACATTTACATTTGTGACACACTGGATGCAATTTTATAATAATATAAAATGTAGTAATGATGTGTAATGTCTTCACTAAAGGAATAGAATTTGCAACTAAACCAGAGATGGAAAACACATCATTTGTTTTCATCATTTATCTTGAGTGTATGTGTGATTTTCCCTCCTGTGACAACACAATTCCCACATATTTTTCTCACACTTTCACATCTTTTGGGAGACACACACACACACACACACACACACATTGTATGGAAGCAACCTCAGGGACATTTTACACAAGTATGACAAAGAACAACTGTTGCAATGCATTTTCTAGGTGACTCTATTCGTCTCTGTACAAATAGCGTGTGACGGTTTCTTTGTCATGAGTTCCCAACTGTGCAGCTGCTCGATGACAGATGAGAGATTTGGGGAATTGAGCAAGTGAGGAAGTCAACCACTGTTCTGGCAGTAAAAATAGTGTTGTAAATCTACGTGGGATGCAGTGAGTCATCACATTATTGTGTGAGGGGGGAAATAAAAGAATTAGCTTAACAGAGAAAACGGCACTTTAACGAGCTTTTCGAAGACGATTAAAACAAAAAAATGGTCTTCTGCAGGGTTTTAACGCCATGATATTGATTCATTTCAACAATGATTTTACTGATCACTTTAAGCAAACGTCTGTGTTGAGTTTAAGATTCATCAGATTTTTTTATGACAGCAAAGATCAAAAAGGCTTCAGGATGCAGAGGTGGGTCCATGCGCATGTTTGTTGACAGTGCACAAAATTATCCCAATATTGGAATAATATCAGCGAAGAATTTGGAAAAATATTGGGATACGAACTACCAAGTAGTGATGTCCCAATCTGAATTTTTTTGCTTCCGATCTGATTTTTTTTTTAGGATTAGTTTTGCCAATACCGATCTGATACCGATCTGATGCTGACTTTTTACGGTAAAATTTTTATTTAAATTTGGAGTCATTATCTATAGGTTATTATGCTATTATTTTACTTTAGATCATATTAGTTGTGATGTCCTGATCTGGATTTTTTTTGCTTCCAATCCAATATTTTTTTAGGATTAGTTTTGCCAATACCGATCTGATACTGATCCGATACTGACTTTTTACAGTAAAATTTGGATTTAAATTTGGAGTAATTATTTACATTATTTATAGGTTATTACACAATTATTTTACTTAAGATCACAATTGGGCTGAATGTGGAACCTGAGCTAAAACAACTATGACACCTTTGACTCTTAATAACTTTAGTGTCATTTTTGCTCTTTCCAAATCCAAACTGTGGGACAAATTAGAACCTTTGTCAGGCTGGTTTTGGCCCGCAGACCTTATGTTTGCCACTGCTGTAGCCGGTCTGTGGACAGGCCCATCCAGGTATTATATGGGGGTGCATCCTACGCCATATGTTACTTGCGGGTCGGGTTGGAGTGGGTCAAAAGAATGTCAGTTTTTTTGTGGGTCGGGTCAAATAATTCCACAAAAGCCCTGCGGGTTGAAAAAACCTGACTCGGGCATCACATTAAAGTGAAAGTGAAACCTATAGACATTTTACTAATTCCTCTAAGCCTCCCGCTGTTGTGCAGCTAATTTTCCTTTCCCTTCGGAAACTTTAATTTTAGGGAGCAGGATGTGTGTTTACCCCAGAACCGGGTCCAGATTGGCCTGATCTCGTGACTAATCCAATCTAATCCAATCTGATCTTCTAAAAAATGCCACATTGGCATTTGCTAATGATATGAATTTTTGGCTTGAAGGTCCTGAGAGGTAATAATATTTTATTAAAAAAAAAAAAAATTCCAAGTTTATTTTATTTTTTTGTACAAATGTATTTTTCATTACAGGTTTTTTTTTTTATGAGATTTTTTTTTTTTTTTTTTCATTTAAGTTTATTTTTACAAAAGGGGTACATTTATTTTTCAGATACTTCTTTTTAAATAAATAACAATCTTTTTTTTTTTTTTTTCTTATAGTGGATAATTTTTTAGCTTTTGCACCTCTGGGCCACTGTAAATTTGTGACATCTGCATAATGTTACTCTCCTTACACTGCTGTTTCATTTTAATTTTGCCAAAAACAAAAAAAAGCTATAAATCATCATATATATATTTTTTTGGTACTGACATACATTTTTGGCTTGAAGGTCCACAAAAGTAATAATATTTTATTTTATTTTTTTTTAAAAATCCAACTTTATTTTATTTCTTTGTACACATTTATTTTTTATTACAAGTTGTTTTTTTATGAGAAGTTTGTTTTTAGGTAAGGGGTACATTTATTTTTCAGATACTTCTTTTTAAATAAATCACAATCTTTTTTTTCTTATAATGGATAATTTTTTTGGCTATTGCACCTCTGGGCCACTGTAAAATTGTGATATTTGCGTAATGTTAATTTCCTAACACTGCTGTTTCATTTTAATTTGGCCAAAAAAAACAAAAAAAAAGCTATAAATCATCTGTTTTCTTTTTTTGCTAATGATATGCATTTTTGGCTTGAAGATCCTCAAATGGCAATAATACTTTATTTTTAAAAATTCAAGTTTTTTTTTTTTTTATTTTATTTTATTTTTTTTATTACAATTTGTCTTTATGAGAGGTTTATTTTTATTTAAAGGGTACATTTATTTTTCAGATACTTCTTTTTAAATAAATCACAATGTTTTTTTTGTTTTTTTTCTTATAGTGGATAATTTTTTCAGCTGTTGCACCTCTGGGCCACCGTAAAATTGTGATATTTGCATAAGATTACTTTCCTAACACTGCTGTTTCATTTTAATTCGGCCAAAAAAAAAAAAAAAAGCTATAAATCATCCTATATTTTATATTTTTAGCTTGTAGGTCCTCAAAGACGGTAAATTAAAGGGATCCATGAGGGTTAGATCGGTGTCAGTCCGTGTTTTCTCACCTGGATAGGAAGCACAATGAGCGCCACAAAGATCATGATGACAACCAGTAGCTGCGAAGGCCAGATCTGAGGGGTGACGTCTCCGAAGCCCACCGTGGAGAATGTGACCACGCAGAAATAGAGCGAGTCGAACAGGGTGAGGTTATTTCCCGCTCGTTCGAGGTGTTGGATACCGCAGATGCTGAGGGAGGAAGGATGGAAAGTAAGAGACGGAAGTGAGAATGACGACAAACACGACTTAAGGACACACAAACACTCTATTAATAAGAAAATTAATGTGGGTCGGGGATAGAATTAACCTGGTAATATAAGCTCATGTAATAAATGGATAAACATTCACCCTAAAGACAGATTATGTAAAATACTTTTACATAAGAACTAAAATAAGTGGGTTCCCTTTGGTCCATGCAACGCTGACTGGGATACTGGAGTTGTGTTTTTAATTTTCTCTGGACAAAATGTGTAATACACCTAATTTTTTTCAGCGTTGCATTGTAAAAAAATCTAAATCTTACCAAGTGTATTTTTCTCATTTCTAGTCAAAAGATCTCATCACACTTAAAATAAGACATAATCACCTAAAGAGGAACTTTTCAGTGAGATATAAGAACTTATTTTTAGACAATAGATCTGGAAAATCTTATTTCAAGAAATCTTACACGATAATTTTCACTTGTTCCACTGGCAAATTTTTTTTTTTGCGTAATTCAAGATTTTTTGCTTAATTCAGCATTTTTTTTTTTTTTGCTTACTTCAACAGTTTTTTGCTTAACTGAATTTTTTTTTTTACTTAATTGAAGTTTTTTTTGTGGCTTAATTCAACATTTTTTCCTTAATTCAAGTGGATGTTTTTGGGTTTTTTTGCTTAATTCAAGATTTTTGGTGTAATTCAAGAGGTTTTCTTGCTTAATTGAAGATTTTTTTTGCTTAATTCAACAATTTTTTTACTAAGTTCAAGATTTTTTTTGCTTGATTCAAGATTTTTTGCTTAATTCAAGAATTTGTTGGCTTAATTCAGAATTTTTCGCGTAATTCAAGATTTTATTATTTTTTTTTGCTTAATTAAATCTGCCAATAGAACAAGTGAAAATTATCTTGGTAAGATTTCTTGAAATAAGGTTTTCCAGATCTATTGTCTAAAACTCAGTTCTTATATCTCACTGAAAAGTTCCTCTTTAGGTGATTATGTCTTATTTTAAGTGTGATGAGATATTTTGACTCGAAATGAGAAAAATACACTTGGTAAGATTTAGATTTTTTCAGTGTTGCGAATGATTCACAGTTTTTTCCACAAATGAACATAATGTATATGGACAAAAATATTAGACTACTTCATATTTACTGTTTGTAGGAATTAATATTCATATTATCATGGTAAAAATGTGCATATCAGTTTTTATTAACCCATGAAGACCCACAACTACTTGTGTAGTTGTTCCTAAATAAATGTTTCTCTCTATTTAACCATTCTTATGTGATTTTTTGCTATTTATTATAATATTATCCTCTGTATTTTGCATTTTTCACTGTAAATTACGTATTTTCTTATTTTTAATTTCCTTTTTTTAACTGAGATGTTCATGAAAACTCACAGTAAATTTAAAAGTTACTATATCGAAACAGAGAGAATTGAAGAGAAAGTGACTTTTTTAGCAAAGTTATCATTAACTGAACATAAACCCAGTGTCTATATCCATAGTCATTGATCCAACTCCATGGGTTTTACTGGTGAATCAATGTTGTAGAAGATGACTGTGTTTTCACGGTAACTACGGAGCCTCTGAACGTCCAAATGGGTCATATGAAAAGACGACAAACTGGAATTTAAACCAATTATTTACATTATTGATATGATTAATGGATCAACAGATATTAAATCGTTTGCGTCAGTACATGGTTTTGGTCTACAGTGGGTGTTTGGGTCTTCATGGGTTAAAAATAGTTATAGTGATATTAAAAAAACAGCCTAAAATGATGCGAAATTATGTGTATTTAAGGATTTTGAGGACAACGTAAACAAAATGAATGGAATAAAAATAGGTGTTTATTGCAATGACATTCATCACAATATAAAATTCTATTATGGCATGTATATCATCACTCCTGAGTTCAATGTGACCCAATACTTTTGTCCATATAGTGCATCTACAATACAAGCTATAACAAATAGCAGCGCAAGCAAGGGTGCCGTAATTCATTAAATAATAAAAAATTATTCTACATACATAAAAAATATAACAAAATCTCAGCTGAGCACCGCTGTAGGCAATAACCAGAGGAACATTCACCAGTATTATATAATAAACAAACACACTGTGGTTTATGTTTTTGCTGAGAAAAGCCGGTCTCCGGAGACTTGGCAATCAAGCCATTTTTCACATTGATTTAGTGGAAAAACTTGAATTAATTCAATATACAGGCAGATAGAGCTAGAAATGGAAATGTGGAAAACAGAAAAAAACAGATGTAAATGGAGTCAGGCTCCAGACACAACAAACAGAACCAAAAACTTTCCACTCTTCTATTCAGTTTTTTACTTTATTGATTAAAATAAAATGGTTAAACCTGTCTTTTTCTTTTTTTTCCCCTGCTTTGTTTAGCTTTGTTTGTATTATTTCCCAAAGCAAGCTACCGTTTCTTTCTTTTTCTTTGGTTGTAGATAATTGAACGGCATAAAAATCCTGTATTCTAAAGTAAAGACTTGTCTGTTAGATGATGAAAGAAACGTTGCGGTAAAGTATTCAACAGAAGTCTTAGATGCCTGTGGTAACCATTAAGACCTGCCTTTCACGCCTGTGCATTTATGTGAGACTTTGTGAAAATGGGGGTGGATGCACACTCCGACAACTTCACAGTAAGATGTATATTTGTGTGTGGATAGAGGTGTCATCTCCAACTGTACATACCACCACCATCTTTAACCCTCTGGTATCCGGGTGCGCCTTTTAGGCACACTTTGCACTTCATGTTAAAAAACTTCATATTATTTTTCACAATTTAAATAAGGTTAGAATTCAAAAGTTGTTCATTTTTGCATGATCTTTAAAATTCTGGCCACTAACTAAAATTTGCACATTGTAAACCAGGGGTGTTAAACATGTGGCTCGGGGGCCAAATGCGGCCCACCAAAGGGTCCAGTTCGGCCCCTGGGATGTTTTTGCGAAGTGCAAAAATTCCACAGTCTTGAACTAAATTAAGCAAAAAAAAACAAAACAAAAACAAACAAACAAAAAAAAACCTTTAGCTTGAATTAAGAATAAAATCTTGAATTAAGCAAAAAAAAAAAAATCTTCAATTAAGTAAAAACTAGAAGCACTTGGAGAGCGCAGACCTCCGCCAAAGCTGATCAGTGGCCCCCCCCCCGTGGGCCCCCCCACCCCCGATCACCACCAAAATTTAATCATTTCTTCCTTATCCCATTTCCAACAAACCCTGAAAATTTCATCCAAATCTGTCCATAACTTTTTGAGTTATGTTGCACACTAACGGACAGACAAACAAACAGACAGACAAACAAACCCTGGCAAAAACATAACCTCTTTGGCGGAGGTAACAATCTTCAATTAAGACAAAAAAAAATCTTCAATTAAGTAAAAAAAAAAAATCTTGAATAAAGCCAAAAAAAAATCTTGAATTAAGCCAAAAAAATCTTCAATTAAATCAAAAAATCTTTCATTAACCAAAAAAAAAAATCTCAAATTTAGCAAAAAGTCTTGAATTACGCAAAAAAAAAATCTTCAACTAAGTAAAAAATAAAATCTTCAATTAAGCAAAAAAAATCTTCAATTAAGTAAAAAACAATCTTCGATTAAGCCAAAAAAGTCAAATTTAGCAAAAAATCTTGAATTAAGCCAAGAAAAATCTTCAGTTAAGTAAAAAAAATCTTCAATTCAGCCAAAAAATCTGAAATTTAGCAAAAAATCTTGAATTAAGCAAAAAACTTCAATTAAGAAAAAAAATCTTGAATTAAGCCAAAAAAATCTTCAATTAAGTAAAAAAAAAAATCTTGAATTAAGCCAAAAAAACTTCAATTAAGTAAAAAAGTCTTGAATTAAGCCAAAAAAAAATCTTCAATTAAGTAAAAAAAAAAATTGAATTAAGCCAAAAAAATCTTCAATTAAGTAAAAAAAATCTTCAATTAAGCCAAAAAAATCTAGAATTAACAACTTAATTTTCTTTCTTTGTTTTAGTGCAAAAAATAACATTAAATTATGAAAATATTTACATTTACAAACTATCCTGTAACACTAGAATGTGAATAACCTGAACAAATATGAACAACCTGAAATGTCTAAAGAAAATTAAGCACAATTTTAACAATTTTTCTTCCTGTTCCTCAGTGTTTAGTGTCTTTGTAGATCTGATCCATAATGCACATGGAGAAATGAGAAGCTGAGGAATAATATTGTTAAAATTGCACAAAATTTTCTTACGGTTTTTTTTTTTTTTTTTTTAAATTTAAATTGTAGTTTTTCGTTTTTTTTGTTTGTTTTTTTTTTTTGGATAGTTTATAAAAGTAAGTATTTTCATAATTTAATGTTTTTTTTTTTACACTAAAACATAGACAAAAATTTGGAGTTGTCATTATTTATAGTTTATTATGTTATTATTTTTCTGGCCAGGCCCATTGGAGATCAAATTTAGCTGAATTTGACCCCTGAACTAAAATGAGTTTGACACCCCTGTTGTAAACAAAAGAAAATTACAAGACTAGCATCTGTCTCCCAAGTGTGCCTAAAACGCACTATTTCTTCCATTTGATATGTATGATTAGGGATGACCTTGATTTACAAAAATAAAATCAAATTAGAGCAGAAAAATCAATCAATATATATTTTTTAATAGTTTGATTTATAGGTGTGCATTTTACACACACTTGGTGACAGATGCTAGTATTTTTGAACATTTGACCTAGCGTCAAAAATAATAATGCAAATTAACCGATATTGGAGTTAATCATTGACATATGCCAGGCTGCAAAAATCAAATAATATGTGATCCACTTTTTCTGTAGTATATTGAAAAAAAAAAAAACAGTTTTTGTGTTTTTTGCATCCAAAAAAATGGTTTGTTTACATTACAAACACGGCATTTAAAGGGTTAAGAAATGTGACAGTTATTGAGTATTTGGTATTTTTATTTACGGCTCAAGTTGATAAAATAGAAAAAAAAGTGTAAAAGAATTAAAAACAAAATGTATGAAAAATTTTTTGACATTATTCCACAAGTGTGCCAAAAAGGCACACTTGGTGCTTAGTAAGGGCCTTGCTGGACAGAATACTGGAGGGTTAAGTCAACAGGCAAATGTCAGCCTGAAAACGGTCGGACGGCTTCATTCAGACTGCGTGGAGGATCTGTTGGATTAACCCGGGCTTTCACACCAGATATTCAGAGAGCTGACACATCCTCCGCTGCGCTGAAGCAATCACCAGTTGTCATTTCCGAGCACTATCTTAGCCTCGCAGTTACCAATTACCTTTGTTCTCTCTGTCTTCCACTCCTATGCCTACAGAAGTACTATTTTTTATTATTCTATCTTATCGTCTCTGTCTGCATCGCTGGCTGAAACACTTGACTTCCTGCCCAAGGTGTAACTAATGTCTTTCCTTTAACTGTCGACGCTCTGTTCAGCTCAGATTTGACAAAGTGACTACGCACCATGTAAACATGAGGCAGACCAGGGTGCTGATAAGGATCACCACCTGGTTAAACATGGCTGAGTGCGTTCGCTGGATTGCCCTGTGAAGATCATTCTGCAAAGACACAGAGGGACAGAAATGAGAAAAACCTCCTGTTCGATTCAGCTTAAGTTGACTTAAAATACTTTTACTCTGATCAAAATAAGAGTTCATCTCATTATCAGCAATGATTATTAAAAAAATACAAGCAAAATAAAGCCAGAAGCCCAAAAGTCTAATACAAAATGACAGCATATTGCAGTTATTATTGTTATTTTCTTTATATTATTGAGTCCTGGGATAAATATAAGTGAAGAAATTGACAAAAGCACAATAAAAGCAACAACTTATACTGTATATTCTTTATATTTACTGTATAAGAATATACAACAATGTGGTGAAAAAGGAGAAGAAATTAAAGACAAGGAACAGATAAGGATCAATTACACATTTTAACCCTTTAAGTGCCAAAGTCGCAATATTGCAACAAGCGACAGAACTGAATGAAACAGATAGCTTTTGAAATCTTGATATCAAAATTGAATATCAAAAAAAAAAACCCAACAATAACTCCAGCACCTACAGTATTAAAATATAGATCAAGCTTAATTATAG
The DNA here is from genome assembly GCF_902148855.1 of Sphaeramia orbicularis. Lineage (NCBI taxonomy): Eukaryota > Metazoa > Chordata > Actinopteri > Kurtiformes > Apogonidae > Sphaeramia > Sphaeramia orbicularis. The sequence continues at coordinate 12,431,559 of NC_043964.1, forward strand.
AAATAAAGCATTTTATATATATATATATGTATATGTATATATATGTATATATATATATATATATATATATATATATATATATATATATATATATATATATATATATATATATATGTGTATATATATATATCAGAAAACAGAGGCCAAACAAGGCTACAATTCCCTGTCGATTTGAAATGTTTTGACCTAAAAATAGCTTTTTATGATCAAAATGAGGGTTCATCTCATTATCAACAATGCTTATTAAATAATACAAGCAAAATAAAGCCAGAAACCTAAAAATGTAATATAAAATTTCAGTATATTGCAGTTATTACTGTTATTTTCTTTATATTATTGAGTCCTGAGATAAATATAAGTGAAGTAATTGTGCCAAAACCACAATAAAATCAATGGAGGAATACATCAGTGTGGTGAAAAAGGAGAAGAAACTAAAGACAAGGAGCAGATAGGGAGGAGTTACACATATTAACCCTTTAAGCACCAAAGTCGCAATATTGTGACAAGCATACATACATACATACATACATACATATAAACCTCCAGCACCTACAGGATTAAAATATAGATCAAGTTTAATTATAAAATAAAGCATTAAAAACATATTTAAAAAAACATCATAAAACAAACGGAGGCCAAAAAAGGCTGCAATTCCAGGTCGAAATCTAGTTTTCTGACCTAAAAATACTTATTTATGACCAAAATGAGGGTTCACCTCATTATCAACAATGCTTATGAAATAATACAACTAAAATAAACCCAAAAATCTAATATAAAACTACAGTATATTGCAGTTATTATCGTTAGTTTTTTTTATTACTGCAGCCTATGATAAATATAAGTGAAGAAATTGTGACAAAAGCACAATAAAAACAATGGACAAATACATCAATGTGGTGAAAAGGAGAAGAAATTAAAGATAAGGAGCAGATAGGGATGAGTTACATGTATTAAAATATAAATAAAGCATAAAACACATTAAAAAAACATCATGAAACAAACCGAAGCCAAAAAGAAAGGAACAAGTCCCCGTTGAGGTTCAGTGTTTTGACTGATTTACTTTGATGGCACAGAGTGTAACACAGAAGCTGTTGAGCTGAAAAAGCAGAAACAGAAAAGTGGCAACCGCACAGCAGAGCAAATAACATGACGCAGACGGCGATATGGAAGTAATGGAAAAATTGGATAGGGAGACGGCGCTTCACTCACTATCATGTTCTCCAACGCATGTTTGGCGAGCCAGCAATTGAGGAATACAGGGATGAAGAGATTTCTGAAGGAGGGTAAAATCACCTGTCAAAAAACACAGAGCTTCAGTCGGCTTGGCTCGGCTTTTTTCCATATGTAGTTTCAAATCACAGGTTCTCCGACTCGAAAACAGTCTGAGCACGTTCACATACGTTTAATGTAAAACCACTGAATGTGTTAAACCACAGGGATGTTATGGCTTCTATTTTCACTCAGTGTTTCAGTTTGGGTTTTCATTTTACTTTTGCTTTCAGTGGTTCTATGAGTATGAATACATCAGTAGTTTTATTTACTCATTAGTTTAGTTGAGTAAAAAAAATGGTTTATAGATTGCCAGTGACCCAGAATAGATGTCATTACATTTTGGGAACAGTAAGACAAAGTTCAGATTTTTTTGAATTTTTTAATATCTTTTTTTTTTTTTCCCCCCATTTACTTATAATGGGTGAGCTTTCAAATGTCTGTAGCAGCAAAACTACTGATTGAATTCATACCAGATTTGGTTTATAGATTGCCAGTGACCCAGAATAGATGTCATTACATTTTGGGAAAAATAGGTTAAAGTTTAAATCTTTTATGCATTTTTTAAAATCTTTTTTTTTTTTACCCCTTTTACTTATAATGGGCAAAAATTCACATGACTCTAGCAGCAAAACTATTGGTGTAATTCATACCAAATTGTTTTTTCTAGATTGCCAGTGAGCCAGAATAGTTGTGATTACATTTTGGCAAAAGTAGGTCAAAATAAAATTTTTTATGATTTTTTTTTTTTTAAATATCTTTTTTCCCCCATTTACTTATAATGGGTGAAATTTCAAATGTCTATAGCAGCAAAACTATAAGTTGAATTCATACCAAATGTGGTTTATAGATTGCAAGTGACTCAGTATAGATGTCAGTACGTTTTGGGAACAGTAGGTCAAAGTTCAGATTTTTTATGAATTTTTTTTATATCTTTTTTTCCCCCCCATTTACTTATAATGGGTGAAATTTCAAATGTCTCTAGCAGCAAAACTATCGGTGGAATTCATATCAAATTTGGTTTGTAGATTGCCACTGACCCAGAATAGATGTGATTACATTTAGGGAACAGTAGGTCAAAGTTAAAATTTTTTATGAATTTCTTCTCTTTTTTTCCCTATTTACTTCTAATGGGCGAGATTTCAAATGTCTGTTGCAGCAAAACTATTGGTTGAATTCAGACCAAATTTGGTTTATAGATTACCAGTGACCCAGAATAGATGTCATTGCATTTTGGGAAAAATATGTTAAAGTTTAAATCTTTTATGCATTTTTCAAATCTTTTTTTTTCCCCATTTACTTATAATGGGCGAAAATTCAAATGTCTATTGCAACAAAACTGTTGGTTGAATTCATACCAAATTGTTTTTTCTAGTTTGCCAGTGAGCCAGAATAGATATGACTACATTTTGGCCAAAGTAGGTCAAAGTTAAATTTTTTTATGAATTTTTAATTTTTTTTTTTTCCCTCCCTTTTACTTATAGTTGGCAAAAATTCAAATGTCTATAAAAACATCAAGTTTGTTTAAATTTACTTCAGACTTGGCACATATATGCAGGTAATTGATATACTGACATCAGCACACGCATAAACATGATGACACCAGCTGAATCGATGCCGAAATAAGATACAATACGTGCGAGGGGCGGGGTTTGTTGTGCCTGGCACCACTTTTTTTTTTTTTTTAATTACATTTTTAGTTTTTCAGTTATGAGGAAAAAGCATGACTTTCTCCAAGGGATTACTAACATTAATTGGAATGTGTAGAGACTTGATTTAGCCTGAAAACTAGGATATATTTGCAGTACAAACCCTCAACATTGTCTGAGCCACAACAGAGTTCAGTTAGCATCACCTGTTAAATCACAAACCTGCACTAACATCTGATAAAGTTGGAGGAAAAAAATTAAAAACACCTTTAAATGATGCCTTTTTAAGAAATTTTCCCACCTTTGGAAACATTTATTTGAGGGGGCAGGACATTTGATGCCCCCCCCAAATCGGGCCCAGATGACGCCCTAGTGTTCGCTTTGCTGCTACATTCACAAGCGTCACTAAGTAACGTATCAAACATGTGACATTCCTGTGAATGAATCGCATGCTGTGTGGACAAATGTTTGAACATATTGGAGGAATTTCCCCCGTTTTGAGGAAGTGGAAGCTTTGAAAGTGTTACAAGTGGCCCTGGTGTCGTCTTTTCACGTGAAATATAGACTTACTTTGGAACATTTCTGCCTCGACGGCATGTTGGCTACACTGTAAAAATAACTGTAGAATTAACACCAAAAAGTTGTAAAATTTAAACATAAAAAAAGTGTAAGTGACAATACAATGCAAAGTTTTTTTTTTTTGAAAAGATGTTTGTGTTCACGATTAAATCAAATACAGCTGTAGTTTTTACAGGAAGAGTATGTGAACAAAACCAGATTTGTGTGTAGAAATGATGGATTTCTGTTGTTTATAGAAAATAAAACTGTAATTGAAATGCAGTGTGGTGCCATTTAAATTGCAAAGACCATATTGTTGAAATAACAGCATATTTGCTTTATATATATATATATATGTATGTATGTATGTATATATGTATGTGTGTGTGTATGTATATATATATATATATATATATACACACACACACACACACACATACATATATATATATATATGTGTGTGTGTGTGTGTGTGTGTATGTAAAAGTTACAAAAAAAAGCAAATATTTAACAATGTAACATTTTAAATTTGTAAATTACATTTGTTCTGATGTGGTTTGTCGTTATTTCGGTAATCGTTACATCCCTAGAACATAGTCATTGTTGGAGCTGTAGATGCACTGGGTAAATGCATGGAGCAAATATCTGAATGGATGGGCCATAACTTTCTTCAGTTAAACAGAGAAAAAACTGAGGTGGTCGTTTTTGGACCCAAGGAGTGTCTTAAAATCAGCATGCAGCTCCAGTCACTTCAGTTAAAAACCTCAGACCAGGCCAGGAATTTGGGTGTTGTCATGGATTCAGACCTGAATTTTAAAAACCACATACAAACAATTACAAAGTCAGCTTACTATCACCTCAAGAACATTTCTAGGATTAAAGGACTGACGTCACAGCAGGACCTTGAAAAACTTGTCCGTGTATTTATCTTCAGTCGAGTTGACTACTGTAACAGTATCTTCTCTGGTCTGCCTAAAAAGTCTATTCGACGACTGCAACTGATCCAGAATGCCACTGCTCGAGTCCTCACTAAGACTAAGAGAGTGGACCACATCAGTCCAGTTCTGAGGTCTCTACACTGGCTCCCTGTCTCTCAGAGAATAGACTTCAAAATTCTCTTACTAGCATATAAAGCACTGAATGGTTTAGGCCCAAAATCCATCAGAGACCTTCTAGTCCAGTATGAACCATCCAGACCACTCAGGTCATCTGGTGCAGGTCTGCTCTGTGTTTCCAAAGTCAGAACTAAACATGGAGAATCAGCGTTCAGTTTCTATGCTCCGTATATCTGGAACAAACTACCAGAAAATATCAGGTCTGCTGAGAGTCTGAGTTCTTTTAAGTCCAGGTTAAAGACTCACCTGTTCACTGCTGCCTTCGACTAAAAGGCTTTGGACTTTTTAAATTTTATATTCTCTTTCGAAACTCTGCACTGCAACTCTTACTTTATTATGTGTGTGTTTTTATTTTTATTTTATTTTATTTTATTCTATTTTTTTAAATTTTATTTTATGTGTTGTTTTGCTGTTTTTAATCACCTTTTACATGTTTCTTTTATAATGTTTTAAATGTGTTTCTTTTTGTTTCTTTTATTTCAATGTCCTGTGTGAAACACCTTGAATTGCCTTGTTGCTGAAATGTGCTATACAAATAAACTTGCCTTGCCTTGCCTCGCCTTGCCTAGAGGAGCCAGAGAAAGGCACTGAGGTGTTTGGATCAAGCAGAAATGTCACACTTTATTATTTCCGTGTTCAGTGTACAGGCTGATGTCAATGAACCACCACAGAAATGAACTGGAAATGGTGTCATTTACGATCTGTTCCCCCTCTGGAAATGAAACAGTTCTTCACATATGTTCCATACTGTACCTTTAACAGATGGATTTTTTTCACAGTTTTTGCCTCAGTTTACACTCCCTCCGATAACCCCGTGTTAAACATGTGAAGCGTCTGTTGGGGGAACGAGGGGGTCCCTGTGCTGTCACTGCTCACTAACGCATATCTATCCACTCACAGTGATCATGAAGGGAACGGCGCTGATCATCTCCAGTATGAAAGGGACACGTAATATCTGCTCCCAGACGTTGCCCTGGAAACGCAAAACACACACACAGAGGTCAGGAAACTCCATTGTCATGGCGACCTTGGGGGATAACCGCATAACTGGCCTGATTGCTTAGTGTGAAAGGGACAAATTGACCAGATTTTGTGTCAGGGAACAGAATGCAGTGTTAAGGTTATACAACGCCGGTGTGCGCTTTGAGAGGAAAGCAGCCGTTTCCACTAAGCCAGGGGTGTCAAACATGCGGCCCGGGGGCCAAATGCGGCCCGTCAAAGGGTCCAGTCCGGCCCTTGGGATGTTTTTGCAAAGTCAAAAATTCCACAGTCCTGAATGGAATTAAGCAAAAAAAAAAAAATCTTCAGTTAAGTAAAAAAAAAAAAATTGAAATTTAGTAAAAAATCTTGAATTAAGCAAAAAATCTTGAATTAACAACTTCAAATTTTTGTCTTTGTTTTAGTGCAAAAAATAACATTGAATTATGAAAATATTTACATTTACAAACTATCCTGTAACAATAAAATGTGAATAACCTGAACAAATATGAACAACCTGAAATGTCTAAAGAAAATTAAGCACAATTTTAACTATTTTCTGCCTGTTCCTCAGTGTTTAGTGTCTTTGTAGATCCGATCCATAATGTATATGTAGAAATGATAAACTGAGGCAGAATATTGTTAAAATTGCACTGATTTTTCTGAAGAAATTTCAGTTTTTTCAGGTTATTCACATCTTTTTTTGGATAATTTATAGAAGTAAGTATTTTCATAATTTAATGTTTTTTTTCTTTACCCTAAAACAAAGACAAAAATTTGGAATTTTCATTATTTATATATTATTATGTTATTGTTTTTTTTTTACTGGTCCGGCCCACTGCAGATCAAATTTAGCTGAATGTGGCCCCTGAACTAAAATGAATTTGACACCCCTGCGCTAAGCTTTTCTGTTTAATTAAGACGTCAACCTGGGCTGTTTTTATGTGTCTGCCGGCTGCATATGGCTGACCTGAATCTGACTAGTGTAGGTGGACAGGCACAGGGAAATGTCCACAGGAATCAGTCAGCGTTAAATGCTAAGGCCTCTAGCCTCCAGAGTAATCTGCGGAGTGAGCCCTTCATAGGCTTACAGTGTCAGCTACATCAAAGACAGGGCAGCCGGTTGATGGATCAGCCTCCTGCTGCAGCTACACAGGGGCCTCCCCTATAGTCCTTCTGATGTGTCCTGATAACTGGACGGCGCTAAGGAAACCTCAACACCTGCTGAGGTGCTTTCCAAGAGAAAGACTAAAGAGGAGCGACAGGGAAAACCTAAACTGAGGAGTTAAAGATAGACCCAGTATGTTTCTCACTGCACGCCCACACAAACACAATTTATTCTGTCTCAAAAACAGTGTTGTGCAAGTTACTTCCAAACTGTAACACATCATAGATTACTTGTTGGTGTTATTTAAAAGTAATTCCTTACCTTACAATATTAGTCTCAGAATTGGGTGCTTCTATGAAACTAGTCTGTAAAAACAGGACATGGGGGCTAAAAATTCAAACCAGATGTAGACTAATGTTATGAAGCAAGTTTGGAAAGAGAAAGAGAAACTATTTTTCAGATAAAACACATTTTTCTATTATTTTACATTATATTTATTACAAAAATCCGCATGTAACATGGTCAAAAACACAAGAAAATTACGCACTGCCATTTTTTTCATTATCTCTTTATTCTCTCACTGGTACGTTTTAGGAATTGAACTAATTATGAGTAGCAGAGTTTTTGACAAAAATGACCGCTGCTGCAAAATCATTTGCGATTTATATGCGTTAAACTGGGCAGGTTCCGTATGTACGCAAGTGGACACGATGGGTTACACACAAAACTTGGAATGAGACTGAGATTCATGAAAAACCCACGTCTGGATTAGAAAAACCACGAGGATCGACAAATTTAACACAGTGTCTTTATTTATAGCGCTATATAAGACCATTTTCAAGCGATGTTTTCAAAATAAAACACACTGACACCTAGGTAGTTTTACATGTCCCAATTTTGGTCCTGTTTTTGGACCCAATATTTGATTAAAAATTCATTAATTTTGGGATGGCTCAGAGCAAGAGTATAATTTTTTTTTTTTTTTTTTTTTTGCATTCATCTGAGGTCATCATTTGGTCCATCTTGGGAGAAAATATTAAATTTCTCTTTTATTATTGGATCTAAAAAAGCTGGAAAAGTGCCAGGTACCAAAATGAACCCAGTTTCATAGGAGCACCCAAATGTAATGCGTTGTATGACTTCTGTATAAGTTAGTTAATTAGTTAGTTTAATTTCATTTCGAACACATAAAATCATCAGATAACAAAGAACCATAAAACATGTCAAACAAAATTTTTGGTGCCTGAAAAGAAGTGGGAAGAACTATAACTTATAGACTCCCACCCCCTTTTTACAAACTAGTAATTGTATTAATTCCACTTCCTTTGCTTTGTTAACACACTTTTTTACGTATATATATATATATATATATATATTACAATAACACAAAACATCCATGCAAACTATTCACATAAACTTTTTTTAGTCATTACTTTTGAATTACATACAGACTCTTATTGTAAAAGGCAACACAAGGGATACGAGAACCTTTGGACGCATAAATTTGCAGCCCAAAGTACATGTGTACATGCGTTGGAATCCCAGCGGGAACGCTCACATTTTTGCAACATTTTACATGTTCAAACAGGGGGTGCGGCACCGAGGACATGGATAGATAAATCCACAATTGATAAAGAATTGTAACTAGTCATACAAACGTTAGCTTACCTTGTCATTGCTGATCACAGGGATCATGCTAATGCTAACTAGCTTCTGTACAGCAGGGTTAGGGTTAGTAATGAGCATACGTCCATTTGGACAATGGACTGTCTTCTGCCGACTTCACCCATTGGCTGAACACCAACAGGAAACAGAACTGTACAGACGCATTTTTAATTCCTGAAAGCATTTTCCGAATTTGCTGTGATGTGCATTGTGGGAAGTGAAGGTCCATGCAGCCCCATTATAGCCGCAGCAGCAACAAACACAGAAACGGCTTAATTGCCTCTTGCTCCTGCAGCTGTATGGAGCTCTGCTTCCCACAATGCATGTCGCGACAAATTTCCGAAAATGCCCAAGTTACCTACCGGCTCTGTTTGTAAACAAATGGGTTGTTTATGGTAGAGGACACTTCAAAATTGTTCACTGTGAGGGAAGAGATTCAGGTGTGTAGTCACAGAAAGACTTAGGGGTGTGATGAAAAATTGGTGATGAAAGTCATACGTTGCTTTAAGGAATCAAAAATGCATCTGTGCAGTTCTATTTCCTGTTGGTGTTCAGCCAATGGGTGAAGACGGCAGAAGACAGTCCATTGTCCACATGGACGTATGCTCATTACTAACCCTAACCCTGCTTTAAGAAGCTAGTTAGCATTAGCATGATCCCTGTGATCAGCAATGACAAGGTAAACTAACATTTCTATGACTAGTTAGAATTCTTTATCGATTATTGATTTATCTACTGGTGTCCTTGGTGTTGCTATGCAGCTTTAAGGTCTCACAGTCTTGCTGAGTTTTTTTTGTTTGTTTTTTCCCTTTGAGCAGTTAAAATATGGGTGAAAAGTGTGTTGTAACGCAAGCGCTATTGAACATGTACTGAGTAAAACATTACTGAAAATGGAAAAGTAATCCCTTACACTACTGCATTACAGCAAAAAGTAATCTGTTACTGTAATGGGTTACTTTTGTACCACGTTACTCCCAACACGCCTTCAGGCTCGTCTGGGGAACTTACCTTGTAGCTGAGATACACAAGCAGCATAGTTTCTGAAAAACTGATGAAAGCCACAAGCACCTACAGAAAAAGAAAGAAACACAGAATGTTTGACACAGACACAGACAGAAATGGGAGAGAGACCAGAGCAGAGAAAAATTAGGAGTCATGGTGAAGGAAGAGAAGCGTGTGGGTGGAAGCAGTGGGCGTACTGATGATTGAGCTTCAGAGGGAACAGGTTTAAGCGAAGCAAGAGACAATCTGGTGTGTCTGACTCTGTACATATACATGTGTAATCAACCTGTACTCAGACTGACTACAAATATACTGAAGAAATAATAAATGATAAATACAGGGATTTGAAATGACATAGTTTCATGTATTCACTGGGTAAATATTAGCTTTTTAATAAGTATTAAGCTATTTACACCTGAGCGTGCACACAGGAAAATGTTGAATCAGTCCCTCCAGAAAAATGTGATTTTGAATTCAAAGTATAATCAAACAAATAGTGCACCTCATGCTGGGGTCCTTTTTTAACTAAAAGGGTGCATATTCAACGCAATAATAACATATTTCTGCACAAAATATAGGGGCTCAAATGATTTCATAAGTGCATTTTTCTGCATAAAGTTTGAAAAATATAGCATTATTGTAACTTGACACAGGAGGTGATGTAATATGTGATATGCAATGTCATGGGCTTGCACGTCCACAGAAGGTAAACTAACTGAAGTGCAAGATGATGAAAAATGCAACTCATTTGCTCACAAAAAATATCTGCAAAAGACAGATCAAACCAGTGCCTGATGTCCTACAGCAGGAGTGTCAAACTCATTTTAGTTCAGGGGCCACATTCAGCTAAGTTTGATCTGAAGTGGGCTGAACCAGTCAAATAACTTAATAATATATTGCTAAATAATGTCAACTCCAAAATTTTCTGTATGTTTTATAGTGAAAAAAGTCAAATTAAACAATGAAAATGTTTACATCTATTAACTATCCTTTCAAACAATGTGAATAATGTGAACAAACTGAAAAAATAAGTGTAATTTTAACAATATTATGCTTCAGTTTATCATTTCCACACGTTCATTATAACGTACAGATCACAATGGATCTACAAATACACAAAACATTTAATACCAGGCAGAATATTGTTAAAATTGTACTTACCATTCTTAAAACATTTCAGGTTATTCACATTTTTTGTGAAATTATACTTTGTTTTAGTGTAAATACGTGAAAATATTTACATTTACAGTGAGAAAAATTTGGAGTTGTGAGTATTTATAGATTATTATGATAGTATTTTATTGGTCTGACCCACTGCAGATTGAATTGGTCTGAATGTGGAACCTGAACTAAAAGGATTGTTAATATTTTAGTGTAATTTTTGCATTTCACAAATTCATCCCAAGGGCCGGATTGGACCCTTTGGCGGGCTGGATTTGGCCCCCGGGTCGCATGTTTGACACCTGTGTTCTACAGGAAAGTGTCGGCTACTATTTTACACCCCATACAACTGAACATTTGAACATAAGAGAAAATTGATGCTGGAGCCACTTTTCTAACACAAAACACTAGAAAATGGTTTATGCTGCAGCGATAAGAATGTTCAATGAACATAAAGGCTATAACAGCCTTGAAACAGATGTTCCACCACACATTTGTGAAGCAGGAAGCTATTTTATTTGTGACATTTGTGACTCAGGAATGTCAAAGCCATATTGGAGCCATGCTAGAAAATAAAGAACTAAAAGAACCAGCACTTAGTGATGGAGTGGATGCTTACTTCTTGTATGCAAGGTGCAATTTGTTCAACATCCAACTCTCAGGTTCTATTCCTCTATTATACGGCAGATCTTACACAGAATTTTCACAACTTCTAATTAGGGATGTAACGATATGAAAATTTCATATCACAGTTATTGTGACCAAAATTATCACGGTTATTATTATCGTGGTTTTGTTGAAATTGTGCTCAAAATGTTTAAAAAGTACTAATACACACGCTGAAATAATTTAACCAAGTTGTATTTAGAAAAAAAAATAAAATAAATTAATAATAATTTTTAACAAAAATTGGCACAATGTACTTTGTGTTGCAGAAACATTCAAATATTAACCCTTAGTGGTCTGAGCCTATTTTGGTTGTTTTTCTGTATTTTTGATTTTGCCTTTATATACTATATAAACAAATGTTTACTATACCCTTGTTTGGGATCTGTTTTTTCAGCACAACTTCATTTATTTCATCAGTCTATTATTTTTTTCATTTTAACCTACTATAAAAACATAAAAGGACAAAAAACACAAAAATATATAAAATCCAATTTGAAAAATGTATATAATTTATTGCATAAATAACACAAAGATGCTTAACGAACCTTTTCAAAGACTTTAAAAGTGAATATTGGTTCCAGATATTAGGTATATACAATTAAATTGCAATAAATTAAAACTATTCTCAAATATTTGGCATAAAAGCAGATCTTTACATTTTTCCCCTAAAAGTATGGTAATCAAACACGGTTATTGTGATAATTAGAATTTAAACGGTAATACTAACCGTCTGCAATTTTACCGCGGTTTATCATTATACCGGTAATCATTACATCCCTACTTCTAGTCTGTATCCACTGGACCCCCTCCACTGCTCTATGGCCCCCCCACAAATGCTTGAGCCTATGAATTTGTCACGTTCACCCCCCCCCCCCCCCTTACAGCGGTCCAATGCATGGGGACGTTTGCGAATTCTGAGACTGCCAACAGTTCGGTTCAGGTTCAGGTTAGTCCCAGTAATGTAGGATATAGGTGGAAGAAAACTGTCACAACCTGCTGTTATTTCCATTGGTTGGTCGCCCCCCCCCCAGGGCGAAGTTCATTGAGGAGAAGTAGGGGTGTAAAAACCAAAGAGGAGGTTGATTCCCCCCCCCCCCCCCATCCCTCCCAACAAATCGCACCCTGCTTGTATGTTTGCTTATCATAGGATATAATTACACATTTTTCATTTCTAGTAGCTGAGTTAAAACAGGATATGGGAGAAGAATCAGTTTTTGTTATGTAACGCATGTTTTTCCAGTTTCTGCATATTTTCGTAACTTTGCACATTTTTTGCAAATACCAGTAATTTCACCTCATAAAATCACATAAAAAGCCTGCATATTCTATTGCATGATCAACGATTTTTGCCTGCATTTTTCTGGAGGGACTGTTTAATGTTGTATTAAAGGTGCGTCCTCATAAGGTCAAAGGTGTGTTTTGAATGAGGCCAACACAGACGTGCAGTTAAAGGTCAGTCTCTAAGGTTTGCACCTGGTCCTGTGCTTAGTTACTAAACCTATGTCTACACTTCATTAGTTCTGTGCCACTGCTGTAGATGGGTCTGGCAAACTCCACTTTCCTTTTTGAATAGCTAAAAGTTATCTAGGTTGTTTCGGTGGAAAATATATGAGGAAGGTTGGAGTGGTATTAAAAATATTGTATCCCTACAAAAGAAAACAACACATCCTTATCAAAACTTAACCCATAAAGACCCAAACCTCCACCAGCAACCAAAACCATCAACTGAAATAAGATATTTAATACCTGTTGATCCACCAATTCTATCAATACATGTAAATAATTGGTGTAAAATACAGTTTATCATCTTTTCATGGCCATCACATAGGACCCATTTGGACATTCAGAGGCTCTGTAGTGAACGTGGAAACACCGTCATCTTCAATAACACTGATTCGCCAGTGAAACCCATAGAGTTGGATCAATGACAGTGAATGGAGACACTTGGTTTATATTCAGTTATTGATAGATTTTGTCGAAAAAAATCACACTTTCTTCATTTTTCTCCATTTCTGATATTATGACAATCAACTTTAATCTGAGACATCTATATCATCAGTAAATTAAATTTGGGAAAATACCTGATTTTCATTGGAAAAATGCAAAATACAGAGGATGACATTTTAATAAACGGTGATAAATTACTTAAGAATGGTTCATTTGGGAACTGCCACAAAAGTAGCAGTGGGTCTTTGTGGGTTAAGGCACAGGTGTCAAACTCATTTTTGTTCGGGGGCCACATTCAGCTAAATTTGATCTGAAACCTGGCCAAACCAGTAAAATAATAACATAATAATATATAAATAATGTCAACTCCAAAGTTTTCTCTTTATGTTGTAGAGCAAAAAAAGTTATCATGAAATCATGAAAAGGTTTACATCTACAAAACTATCCTTTCAAAAGACGTGAATAACATGAACAAACTGAAAATAATAAATGTAATTTTAACAATATTCTGCCTCAGTTTATCATTTACACATGTGCATTATAATGTACAGATCACAGTGGATCTACAAATACACCAAACATTTAGTAACCGGCAGAATATTGTTAAAATTGCACTTACTTCTCCTAAGGCATTTCAGGTTGTTCATATTTATTCAGGTTATTCATGTTTTTTGTGAAATTATACTTTGTTTTAGTGTAAATACATGAAAATATTTACATTTACAAAGAGAAAAAATTGGAGTTGCCATTATTTATATGTTCTTATGATAGTATTTGACTGAATCCTGCCCACTGGAGATTGAATTGGTCTGGATGTGGAACCTGAACTAAAAGGATTAATATTTTTAGTGTAATTTTTGCATTTCACAAATTCATCCTAAGGGCCAGACTGGACCCTTTGGCGGTCCGGATTTGGGCCCCGGGCCGCATGTTTGACACCTGTGACCTGAAACAAATTAGGAAATACGAAGTATAAATTATGATAGGCCCGTAGATGTGCGTGTGTGTGTTGTGTGTATTGGTGTATCCACAGATTAGTGTGAACAGACTGACTCTTTGTTTACACAGGAGTGGACTGATCTGTCTGACCTGCAGTGCCCACAGCGGTAGAGGTCTATCCACCCAGATGATCAGTTTCCTATGGAGCGGAATAAAAGGAGAGAAGACAGAGCAGTGCTGAAAAGACACAGGAATTAGACCCCGAATTCAACAAGGTATTACATTTCTTTTCCGTGCAGCAGTGAGACAATCCCAACAGGAACGACAAACACAAGTCATGTCACGATGTTCAATTTAATGGTGCTGTTTACAACGGGGGAAGCGCACAGCTGCCGACGCGCTCGTACTGTTGGAGAAAAGTCATATTCACACAGTCGAATGTAAATTTACAGGATTATTGTGAGAGAACACCCCCCCCCCCTCAACCCCCCTGATGACTCCCTGGTGTTTATCATGGCTGTTTGCCTGTGCTCTGATATGCTCCTTGGCCCATCCCTTCCCTTCCCTGAGCTGGGTCTGTCAGCCTCCTTATTCATTTGGAGCCAGAGCTTAGCCAGTGTCACCGGCCACCAATTAGATCAATAGGTCCCTGAGCAGCAGACAACACGGCACAGCCTCAGGTCCACGTACACCTCCTGGCTTTTCTCACTCTCTCCACTGTTGTATATTACAAGCTTTATCTCCACTAGATCGCTGTTGATTAGGCTGCACAGGCACTACATACGTATTACGTTGACAGGTAATCCATAGAGTCAGATTGTGACAAATGGACGTGGATCTGTAATGCTCAATATCAGCATTCTGAATTGCATTAGTTTCGTGAAGTTGCATTGATTGCGTTACACAACATTTCCGACGGGGATGCCGGTCCTGGGGGTGTGCGGCTTCATGAGCCTTGTCTGAAAGCTGAGGCCATCACTTCCAATTAGAGACGTGAATGCTTACCAGTCAAACTCGCTCCAGTGATGAAGTGATGTGTTTGGTTTGGTGCAGTTTACGCCGCTCCCACTGGAAGGGTCAAAAGCACAAATATGACAGTTAGACCTTCGACGAACTCATATATGAACCCTGACTCAGGCCAAATAACAGTTTACTAAAGCTTTTTTTAATAGGATTTACTGTTTGTACACATTTTTATGTTCATCTTTTGACCTGGTGTATTTGTATTTGTTAACCCTTTCATGCATAGTGGTCACTACAGTGGACAGCTGTTCAAAGGGGTTCTCTTATATATTTATGGATTTTGTTCTTTTACTTCCATATCAGCCAACACAGTGGACACTTATGTATCATCCCATACACTGTAATTCATACCATTACTGTAAATTAGCTGTTCTAGATAAATCTGATTTGCTGTTACATGTTTGACTGTTAAAAAAAATGCTAATTGTTATTAAACTGTAATTAACAGTTTTGTTTTGTTTTTTTTTTTTTTTTTGCATATTATCTATATGCAGGTATTGTTAAAATGTGAAAAAATATCAAATTAGCAGCATTAAAAATGTTTTTACCTCATAGTATATCAGTAAATACATGTTTCTTTGCTTCTAAAATTGAATGCATGATGTCCAGCTAAGTGGACATTTTTGTAATTCCATGAAAAATAGGTTAATTAAAAAAATTTCAATCACATTGTTTTTTTTTTTTTCACACCTATAGAGGAATAAAAACACTCAAGAAAAAAATCTTGACTGAGGTTCTCATAATTCGTGCATGAAAGGGTTAATAAGGAAACACTCAAATGTTCACAAACTCATTTTTTGCCATGTTTTGGATTTTCTTCTTTAATATCATGTTTCGGTCTAAAAAAATGCATTTGTTTTAACCCATAAAGACCCAGACATCCACTGATGACCAAAACCATCTACAGATCGAAAATGTTTAATACCTGCTGATCCACTAATCCTATCAGTACATGTAAATAATTGATGTAAAATACAGTTCTTAGCTTACCAGCCGACAGGCCATAAGCTATTGTCGTCGTCGTCTGTCGTCGTCTGTCATCCGTTACAAAAATTTCAATCATCTTCTTCCCTGAAACTACGATTACGATTGACTTCAAACTTGGTGTACAGCTTCTTTATGATGATGTCAACAAAAGTTATTGAAATTATTTGGATCCGGATCTGATTCTGGATTTGGTGCGACTTTGAAAAATTTCCCCATTATAAGAGATAGGAAGTGGATGGATGCAATAACTCAGTAAATATAAATGATATCAAGTGTAAATTTCTACAGTCCAGTCCTGATGGGGAGATGACCAAAACATAATGGCCACATGCTGATCAGGATCTTCTTCTGGATCCGGGAACTTATGGAAAATTTAACATGGGCTCTTATCGGGGAAAAAAAATTCAATCGTCTTTTTCTCCGAAACTCCAGTTCTGATTGACTTCAAACTTGGTATACAGCTTCTGTATGATGACATCAACACAAGGTATTGAAATTATTTCGATCCGGATCTGATTCTGGATTTGGTGCGACTTTGAAAAATTTTCCCGTTACAACAGATAGGAAGTGGATTGATCCAATAAATCAGTATCAATGATATCAAGTTGGAATTTGAATTTTTTCCAGGTCTGATTGGAATATGACTAAAACATGGGCTATTTCTGTAATATAATAAGTACACATAACTGGGTGATAATAAATGGCATCTGGATACATTTCCCAAAGCTTTTCATTTGGCCGGTAAGCTACAGGGCCATTGGTCCTATTTTTTTTATCTTTTCCTGGTCATCAGATAAGACCCATTTGGACGTTCAGAGGCTCCATAGTCACAGTGGAAACACCGTCATCCTCTACAATACTGATTCACCAGTAAAACCCATGAAATTCAATCAATGACAGTGGATGGACACATTTGTTTTATGTTCAGTTTATTAATTTATTTGCTGAAAAAGTCACATTTTCTTCCATTTTTCTCTGTTTCTGATATCATGACAATTAACTTTAATCTGAGCTTTTATGAATGTGTATATGATCAGTATATTAAATATGGGAAAATACCAGATTTTTATTGAGGAAAAGCAAAATACAGAGGATAATATCATAATAAATGGTGTTAAATTGCTCAAGAAAGGTTAAATAGAGGGAGAAATTTATTTGGGAACTGCTGGAAAAGTAACACTGGGTCTTTATGGGTTAATGATAAATAACAAAGAAAAAAATATATACATAAACAACAGTGAAAATATGGCAACAATTAATAACCCTCATCCCTATATCTTGTGAAAAACATTCTCTTATAAGTGTTTTTACTTACACTAAGTCTTTAACTGAATTGATAAAATGTTAAGTTTCATCAAACATTGTGTTTCAAAGTCATTTAGTGGCTTCATTAGTGTAAGTTTTTAACCATATTTTTACCCATATCTGTCCATTTTCTTAACTTATATGTTATGTTTATCTCAAAAAAATGCAAACTGACTCAAAGTGTTAAAACCTCAAAACCTCATCAAGCATTGTTCAATAAAAACTTTTTTTTTGGAGTTGTTAACATACATTTTTAACCACAAATTAATGTTCTATTCAATAAACAGAAGCTGTGAAGACTTCACTTCATATATGTTGGACAAATTTCATTATGTAAGAGAAACTTTTAGTGAAAAATGTTTGTGTTATCAGGGCTCCACACTCACACAGACTTTGATTCACCTCATTAACCCATAATGAGCAACTAAAATCATTCACTGAAATAAAATGTTTAATCCCTGTTGATCCACTAATCCTAATAATACATGTAAATAATTGGTGTAAAATACAGTTTGTCATCTTTTCATGGTCATCAGATATGACCCATTTGGACGTTCAGAGGCTCCATGGTGAACGTGAAAACACCGTCATCTTCTACAACATTGATTCACCAGTAAAACCCATGGAGTTGGATCAATGACAGTGGATGGAGACACTTATTTTCTGTTCAGTTAATGATATAATTTGAAGAAAAAATTATGTTTTTCTTCAGTTTTCTCTATTTTGGATATAATAACCCTCAACTTTAATCTGATCTTTAATGACCATCTATATAATCAGTACATTAAATAGAAGAAAATACCTGATTTTCAATTAAAAATGCAAAATACAGAGCATAATATTACAATTAATGGTGATAAATCACTTAAGAAAGGTTATAAATAGAGAAAAATTAACATGGGAGCTGCCACAAAAGTAACACTGGGTCTTTATGGGTTAAAGGTGTAGTAGGCTGAAACTGGAAACATAAAGGCCAGAGGTGAAAATGAACCCTGTCCTTCTGCAGCCCTCCTCTCTGTCCTGCACTGTAAGCCTGGACTTTGTATTCACTAAAATGCTTTAATTACAATGTACTTAAATGATTTAAGTTTTATTACTTTAGTATAAAACGTTAAGTATATTCTACTACTTTGTAGACATAGTCAAAAGTACAAAAACAGTTTAAGTTGAATGGATTTAAATCACTAAGTTTTAGTCATGACCACACCTTTTTTTTTTTTTTTTTATCTCCGCGTTGCATTGTGGGTTTTGGTTATGTTGTTGAAAATGTGTTTTTTTTAATGTGCAGGGGTTCAGCGGGGTTGTGGTGTTAGTGTTAATTTGGACTTAATGTGTGTATGGCAATGTTTATTGGCCTTTTTGTGCTTGTTTTTGTATTTTTGTAGAGCTGCACCATGAGTGAGAGCCATAGGCAGAACGATAGCTTTACTGTTCATTTATGATAGTTCCTGTTCAGTGTAAATCTTTATGCTTTGCCAAATTAAAAGTATTTCCTGTACTGGTAAATTATATTAAGTTAACTCCCTGCCTAATTTTCATCCACGCTTCAATATATTAAGTTGAATAATTATGCAAAGCAATTTATATTACAGAAGATTTTAATTTAAATCAACTTGGAATTGAGTACAGTGAAGTGATTATATTAAGTTATAGATTATACAAAGCAATTGACATTGGAACAAATTTTAAGTTAACTTGGCATGTAGTGTGTTGTACTAAAAATAGCAATTCCATTCAAATCAAGCATTTAAGTTTAACCCTTTCATGCATGAATTATAAGAACCTTAGTTGAGATTTTTTTCCTGAGTGTTTTTATTTCTCTTTAGGCATGAAAAAACAATGCAATTGAAATGTTTTTCAATCAACAAAAATGTCCACTCAGCTGGACACCATGCCTTTAATTTTTGAAGGTAAGAAACCATCATCAGGAAGTGATATACAGTGCAAAACCTACGAAATAAAAACATTTTTAGTGCAGCTAATCTGATGTTTTCTTACATTTTAACATACTCTAATGCTAGTTTTTACTCACTTCATGGAGATAATATGCACAAAAAAATAACTGATTAAGAAAACTGTTATTTACAGTCTAATAACAGTTAGCAACTAGAAGCACTCGGAGAGCGCAGACCTCCGCCAAGGCTGATCAGTGGCGCCCCCCGTGGGCCCCCCCACCCCCGATCACCACCAAAATTTAATCATTTCTTCCTTATCCCATTTCCAACAAACCCTGAAAATTTCATCCAAATCTGTCCATAACTTTTTGAGTTATGTTGCACACTAACGGACAGACAAACAAACAAACCCTGGCAAAAACATAACCTCCTTGGCGGAGGTAAATATTAACACTCAAACATGTGAGTGCAGATCAGGTTTATCAAGAAAAGCAAAGTTACAGTAATGATATGAATGTCAGTGTATTATTATGGGATGATGCATGTGCGTCCACTGTGCTGGCTGATATGGAATTAAACCAACAAAACCCATGAATATACAAGAGAACAGCTGTAAAATAACTGTCCACTGTAGTGACCACTATGCATGAAAGGGTTAATACACTCAAGTTTTCATTACTCATTACTTATTTTTTTTAAGGTAATGGGTTAAGAGTTACATTACTAAAAATTTCAGTTTCAGCTATTTTTTGGAGTTAAATTAACTTATTGGAGTTTACAGTGTACACACTCCAAAGGTTTTAATAACCCAGCTGATAGGTTAAAGCTGCTGGGTTGTTTTGACCTCACGTAGGGTTAAAAATAATGACCAGTATAGTGGCTTGGAGACACAATCTGAAACCAAGGTTCATCCAAGGTTTGTCGTTTTTATAGAGAATCTGAGCTGGAGTAGTACAGACGGCTCCAGGGTTAGCACTGTCAGTTCACAGCAAGAAGGTTCTGGATTCAATCCCATGTGTGGAATTTGCATATTCTCCTTATGGCTGTGTTCACATCACAGGTAAAAGTGCCTCAAATCTGATGTTTTTGCTCATATGTGAATAAGATGCATTTTTAATGACAGTGTGAACAGCGAGAATCCCACACAGTCAGCTCTGTTTACTTATGATCAGAACCACTTCAGATACTGTCACAATGCTTTAGTGCTCGATTCTGTTTGTTTTTCTCTTTTGTCTCTTCACATTATTATTATTATTTTTTTTTAAATGTGGCTAGTGTGGGATTCCATAAAAGCAGAGAAGTGTCCAGATTGTTCCTCTTAACAAAAGTACCAATACACACAGTGACAATACTTCACTACATGTAAAAGTCGCACATAAAAAAACCTTAGTTTTAAAATTAGGTGCACTCTAAATAACTGTCAACAAATTTAACAACACAGCGACCCTCCACCACGCCCATATCACATCATGTATATGTGCAATCACTATGTAAATATGTAAATATCTTTAAACTTTATACTTACATTTTTATACTTTTAGAACCTTTTTTTCTACCTGCCTTTCTTTTGCACTGGTGTGTTGTATTTTGCTGCTGTAAACTGTTAAATTTCCCCATGGTGGGATCAACAAAGTCTTGTCTTATCTTATCTTATCTTATCTTATCTTATCTTATCTTATCTTATCTTATCTTATCTTATCTTATCTTATCTTAAAAAAATATGGGGGCCTGTTTTACATGATGTGAATATGTTACCTGCCCAGGAACTGGAAATACATTTTAGTTGTTTATATTGTGATTGACTTGTTTGCTTGTTTATTTAATTTAAATTTAAATTTGTATTTTAATTTGTATTTCTACAGGTTCTGTTTATTACCTCCGCCAGGAGGTTTTGTGATCACTTTGCTTTGTGTGTTTGTTTCTTAGCAAGACAACTCAAAACGTTATGGATGGATTTTCATGAAATTTTCAGGAAATGTTGATACTGGCACAAGGAAGAAATGATTACATTTTGGTGGTGATCGGGATTGGGGGGGGGGGGGGTCTGTCTTGGCGGAGGTCTGCGCTCTCCGAGTGCTTTTCTCGTTTTCTATTTTTATTTTACTATTTTCTTCATTTTTTGACTATTTTTTAAAGTTTCTATTCATTTTCTGTTCATTTTTTGACTATTTTCTTTTTTTAAAATACATTTTTGTACTTTTTTTTTACTATTTTCTTCTTTTCCCATTCATTTTTGTGAGTTTTTTTTGACTATTTTCTCCATTTTCTGTTCATTACCTCCGCCAAGGAACGGCGGAG
This sequence comes from Sphaeramia orbicularis, assembly GCF_902148855.1. Classification (NCBI taxonomy): domain Eukaryota; kingdom Metazoa; phylum Chordata; class Actinopteri; order Kurtiformes; family Apogonidae; genus Sphaeramia; species Sphaeramia orbicularis. The sequence goes on from NC_043964.1 coordinate 12,453,127, forward strand.
GTAATATTTTTAACGGGGTTTGTCTGTTTTTCTGTTTGTTTGTTGGTTAGTTAACAAGACAACTCAAAAAGTTATGGATGGATTTTCAGGAAATTTTCAGGAAATGTTGATACTGGCACAAGGAAGAAATTATTGAATTTTGGTGATCGGGGGGCAGATCTGTCTTGGTGGAGGTCTCTCCGAGTGCTTTTCTTGTTTATCATGTCTGGTGTCAATCTTTGTATTACGAACACATTACTTGAAATTATAAAGTGTTTTATTTATTAAATGTTGAAAAATTCTATCGGTGTTGAAAAGTTCTATAAGTACAGTAAAAAAACCAACAACTTAGTTTTAAGCGAAAATATCTAAGTATTACCAGTGTTCACTGTGCAGTAAAAAAGGTCCTTGTTAGTATTTTACTTTTTATATGAGATGGTTTGGATTAATTTTAGGCCATGTCCACACGAAACCGCATCTTTTCCTGTCCGATCTTTTTCTTCTGGGGAGAAAGGTTAGAGAGGTGGGGCTATGACATCATTGTTTTAGAAAATTTGCTGTTTGGTCGTACAGACGAAGACACAAAACCGCCGTTTTCAAATGTATCCACTCTGGAACCCAGTTTCGTGTTGACGAAAGGACTATCTGATACAAAACTTTTGTGGATACGACTGAAACCATCTTTGTATGGACAGAGCCTTATTATATACAGTTGCGGAAAAAATTATTTAGAAAAGATTTAAAAAATTCATAAAAAAATTTGAACTTTGACCTACATTTCCCAAAATGTAACCATATCTATTCTGGGTCACTGGCAATCTATAAACTAAATTTGGTATGAATTCAACCAGTAGTTTTGCTGCTAGAGAAAGAAAGAAACTGAACTAAAAACAATACCACTTGCCTCCACTTCAGGAGGTGGGGTAATAAGACATTTTAACCCAATAATGAGTTTAATGTTCTTATTTTTGTACAGTTTTTTTTTTTTTCTGCAGTGAATAAATTGCCTGATTCCACCTCAGTGGAAAACAGCAGGTCGAACAAACATACTTGGAGGTTCTAATGCTACACATCCTAAATACTGGAACATATTGTTTTCACCTCATACTTTCTGCATCTCTTAATTGGGTCCAATGGGGGGTGTTTGTGGGCCAGATGTGATCTGGACCGTGATGGAGGATTTTGGCCGTTCACGCTACCTTTCAGAGCGGAGGGATGTGACAGGTGATTGACAGCTGTAATGCGCCTTCTGTCAGACTCTGTGGCTCATTACAGAGGCAACATGGCAGCTGTCCTCCTGGTGATATTTAGGCTTCATGTTCTAAAGCTGCAGGAACCCTCATTACATGGTTTATATCTAGAATTAATCTGTATTTACACTAATCTGTTTGAAATCCTTTTTATTTTGTGTCAAATATGGACAAACCTGGCCATGGGTGGTTATGAATAAGCATTGTGGATCATCATTTTGACCCATTGTATCAGGTTATGTTTTCAATATAAACAATGGGTGAAAAATACACCTACTGTTAGCTAATTAACATGCTGTGATGAAGGGGGAACCAGAGGAAACCTGTGAAAACATAGGCTCCGTTCACACTCCCAGGCTTACTGCTCAGTACTCGATTACAGCTCAGATCTGATTTTTTTTATCTGTCTGTTCACATAGTTTTTTTTTTTTTTTAATGTGGCTGTTATTATGATTATTATTATTATTATTATTATTATTATTATTATTATTATTATTATTATTATTATTATTATTATTGTTGTTGTTGTTGTTGTTGTTATTAATATGGTTATTATTATTATTAAGTAGTAGTAGTAGTAGTAGTAGTATTTTGAACTCTTATTTTATTCTAATGTTGTGTGGCTTTCTTTATATGTCTTTTCACATAGTTTTTTTTTTTTTTTTTTTATGTGGCCATTATTATTATTATTGTTATTATTATTATTAAGTAGTAGTAGTAGTAGTAGTATTTTGAACTCGTATTTTATTCTAATGTTATGTGGCTCTCTTTATATCTGTCGGTTCACATAGTTTTTGAAAATGTGGCCAATATCAGTGGAATAATGTATTATTATTATTATTATTATTATTAAATAGTAGTAGTAGTAGTATTTTGAACTCGTATTTTATTCTAATGTTATGTGGCTTTCTTTATATCTGTCTGTTCACATAGTTTGTTTGTTTTTTTTAATGTGGCCATTATTATTATTATTATTATTATTATTATTATTATCATTTAATAATAATAATAATAATAAAGTATTTTCTTTTAATAAAAGTACTAATACCTGATTTGGAAGTTGAGCATTGAAAACCTTACATTTAACAAACAGCAAACTGCTAGTTTTGTGTCTTAATAGAGGGTTTTAATATGTATATCTGGTATACATTCAGAGCTATATATATGTTTGTATATTTAAAACTTTATATATATTTAAATATTTTTTCTTTTTCTGTTATATTGATAATTCTTTCCTGCTACTTTTCCTTAAACTTGAATGGAGCGACTGTAACACCCAATAATTTCCCCCTAGGATTAATTAAGTATTCTGATTAAAACAAATGCATTTATTTATTTATTTTTTTAGACGTCAACATGATATACAGTCGCGTAAAAATATTATTAGACCAGGTGCAAGTCTTGTTTCCTGCCACCGGCATCACATTATACTGATACAGCCGTGGAAAAATTATTAGACCACCCCTTGTTTTCTTCAGTTTCTTGTTCATTTTAATGCCTGGTACAACTAAAGGTACATTTGTTTGGACAAATATAATGATAACAAAAATAGCTCATAGTAGTTTAATTTCAGAGCTGATATCTATCCATTTTCCACGTTTTCTTGATAATAACCAAAATCACTTCAGTTCTTACATCAATATCTATGGCATTGTACTGACAAAAACAGTGCTTTTAGGCATTCCATGTTTTCTTTTCTGTCTGTTTTAGTCACATGATACACACAGGAGTTAGGACTTAAGTGCATAATCATTTTTTTAAATGATTTTTGATGGTCTAATAATTTTTTCCGCGACTATAGTTCTGTTAGCTTAGCTCTGTTACCATAGGTCTGTTAGCGTAGCTCTGTTATCGTAACTGTGTTAGCATAGCTCTGTTAGCTTAGCTCTGTTTTTAGACAGAAAACAGCCATAGTAAAAGCACAAATCACCTCCATTTTCTGTATTTTGTGATCTGTTTGGAATCGTCCAAAGAAGGTCAGAACTGTCACCGTTTAGTCTGAACCATGGATCAACAAACGGCAACTTAGCAAAGATAATAACATCACATAATAACCTAAAATAACCTGTAAAATAACGATGACCATGAAAATATGACAAACTGCATTTTACGCCAATTATTTACATGTATTGATAGAATTATTTTCTTCCATTTTGTTCCATGTTTTCTTTTCTGTCTTTTTCAGTCACATGATACACACAGGAGTTAGTACTGGATTGCATAACCATTGTTTTTAATGACTTTTTGTGGTCTAATACTTTTTTCCGTGACCATAAGTTAGATATTTCTTTTTTGCAGTGTTGTGTTTTTGTAGAAGGAAATAAAAATATTACACAATAACAGGCATATTTTGTCAGTTTGGAATAATTCAGGTCCTGGGTGATGATCCCTGCTCTAGAACACAGACTGAATAGAAGGTGCATGTCTTGTTTTCTGCCACCTGCATCACATTATACTGATGTATGATTATGGAACCTGTGCTCATTGAAGCCATGAAAACATGTCCTAGTTGAACTTTCTCTCACCAGTCCTGTCTCGCCTCTAGCGGGTTGTCCAACAGGACTCTGACGATGTAGAGGAGGCAGCTCAGCACTTTGAGAGCAAAATTAAACATTCGCACCCGCAGACCTGCAAACGCAAAAAACAACATTAAAACCACCATCATATAAGAAGCTCAATACACAGACATCTATATTTACATTTACACTTATGAATTTGGCAGACGCTTTTTTCCAAAACTACTTACGGGGGAAAAACCAAAATAAAAGAATTAAGCAAAAAAAAAAAAAAAAAAAAAAAAAAAATTCGAATTAAGCAAAAAATCTTGAATTAAGCACAAAAAAAAAAAAAATCTTGAATTAAGTAAAAAAAAATCTTGAATTAAGCACAAAAAAATAAAAAATCTGCCAATGGAACAAGTGCAAATTATCTTGTAAGATTTCTTGAAGTAAGATTTTGTCTAAAAATTAGTTCTTATATCTCAGTGAAAAGTTCCTCTTTAGGTGATTATGTCTTATTTTAAGTGTGATGAGATATTTGGACTAGAAATGAGAAAAATACACCTGGTAAGATTTGGATTTTTTCCAGTGAGTAAACATTTTACAACACAAAACACCCGCATACAACAGGATCTGATAATGATAATGATTTTTTGCTTAATTCAAGATTTTTTTGCTTAATTCAACTTTTTTTTTTTTTGGTTAATTCAACTTTTTTTTTTAACTTAATTCAAGATTTTTTTTTTGCTTAATTCAACATTTTTTCCCCTTAATTCAAGCTCATTTTTTTTCTTAATTCAAGCAAAAAGAAAAAAAATCTGCCAATGGAACGAATGAAAATTATCTTGGTAAGATTTCTTGAAATAAGATTTTCAAGATCTATTGTCTAAAAATAAGTTCTTATATCTCACTGAAAAGTTCCTCTTTAGGTGATTATGTCTTATTTTGAGTATGATGAGATATTTTAACAAGAAATGAGAAAAATACACTTGGTAAGATTTGGATTTTTTTCAGGTGAAAATACAGAATATAAAAAACCCAACACGTCACACATTAAAAAGAAACTTCTCAAACAACTCATGCGGAAACAGACGAAGAAAATCATCCAATTAATTACGAGCAAAAAGAACATGATCCCAAACACAAACAACTCACTGGATCTTTGGTTTTTGATGAAGAACAGCTTGAGGCGCTCCTTGAATGTGTTCTCGTTCACATAGATAATTTTCACTTGTTCCATTGGCACATTTTTTGCTTGAATTAAGGAAAAAATGCTGAATTGAGCAAAAAAAATCTTCAATTAAGCAAAAATAATCCTGAATTAAGCAAAAAAAATCTGAAATTAAGCAAAAAATCTCGAATTAAGCAAAAAATCTTGAATTAAGCAAAAATAAATAAATAAATAAAATCTTGAATTAAGCAAAAAAACGAAAATCTGCCAATGGAGCAAATGAAAATTATCTTGGTTAGATTTCTTGAAATAAGGTTTTTCAGATCTGTTGTCCAAAAATCAGTTCTTAAATCTCACTGAAAAGTTCCTCTTTAGGTGATTATGTCTTATTTGAAGTGTAATGAGATATTTGGACTAGAAATGAGAAAAATACACGTGGTAAGATTTAGATTTTTTTTTTTCCAGTGAAAATACAGAATATAAAAACCCAGCACATCACACATTAAAAAGAAACTCCTCAAACTAAAAAAATCAGAACAACTCATGCAGAAACAGACGAAGAAAATCATCCAATTAATTACGAATGAAAAGAACATGATCCCAAACACAAACAACTCACTGGATCTTTGGTTTTTGATGAAGAACAGCTTGAGGCGCTCCTTGAATGTGTTCTCGTTCACATAGAACTCTACTTGAACCCTAAGAGAAGGATGAAGAGAAGACTAATGAGCGTACAGGGGAGGGACAGGGAAAGAAGAGTAAAGGTACACATACAGGACGTTACGACGCTGGTTTTCGGGAATTAAATACATCTGGTACCGAGTGGAGTCGACAGATGAAAGACAGGAGTGAAGTGGAGGAAAGGGAACTGGTGAGGGAGGGGCCTAAAGGGGAGGCTTTAAACATGTACTGTTGAGTATGATTTAACTTTATTTATAGAACTTTTCAACATTTATAGAACTTTTCATTCAACAAGTGTAACATTTATAATTTCAAGCAACATATTCATGATACAGAGATTGACACTGGACATGATAAACAAACAGAACCCAAGGGGAAAAAAAAGGGGCAATACAAACAAGACACGCATAAAGACAGTCAAGACAGCGCATTCTGGTGCCGTTAAAGGAGGAAAGAAAAGAAATAAACAAAGCAGGTCAATAACAATACAGGCACCTCAAATGTTATTAAAGTTCCAGGCCAGGTAACATATTCATGTCGTGTAAAAGAGGCTCCCATATTTTGTCAAATTTATTGGTAGAGTTATTTAGGGTGCACCTAATTTTTTCTAACTTTATGTTAAGCATGATATCTCTGATCTATTGATGGTGTGTTGGAGGTGATGAGTCCTTCCATTTGAAGAGAATGGTACGCCTAACCAGTAAAGATACAAAGGCCACAGCTGTTTGTAGGTTAGCTGAAGGAACTGAGTCATCTGTGCATGAAATGAGACCAAAAACAGCAGTAAGAGGAGATGGCTGAATACAGCAGTGGCGGCTGCTCATCTTTCAGACAGGGGAAGAAGCTCATTGTCGCCTTACATCAAAAAAATGTCAAGTTATTTAAACATAAATTCGTCGCTCCGTTCCTTTTTCAGAAAATGGTCAGTGACCTTATCGTACCAAGTAAACAAGAAAACGTTAAAATTATGTTAAATTGAAACAAGGAAGTACAATGAGTGTGTTTTATTTACAGTGCAAGAAATGAACAAGTCATTTCGTTGTGGTTTCTCTTTCGATTTCACAGCAGAATGTGCGACGGTATTAAACTGAACTGTGTCAGTGAAGGAGTAGATCTGAAAATAGCTGTCAGTCAAATGGGATTCAGCCTTTCAACTGATCCTCCAATCAGCATGTGGAAGCCCAGCGTCCAGCCCGGCCGAGCTCCGCCCACAGCTCCATTCACACCCAGAGACGCCGAGTGTCCGGGGGCGGGACAACATGGTGGCATTTATCCAGTTACCGTCCAGTTTTGAGTCAATGATAAAAACTGTTCCACTCAGTCCCATTGAAGTGCATGGACGCTGAGCGTCTACGGACAAACGCACTGAGCAGAGATCGAATGAGAAAACAGCGCAACGGGAATGTATGAGAAGTGAACAACATGGAGTCTGTTGGTTTGTGATAAAGCTGATTCTGAACGAACTCGTCTGTGAGATGAACGTGTTCTAACACATTTGTAGTCAATAAAATGTCAACACAACCGAACATATTTAACCATTTAATTTTCATAATTTTAGGGGAAGCCAAGCTTCCCTTGCAGTCTATGAGAAATCACCTCTGGAATACAGCAGCCATAAGCCTTGGAAATGAAATGAAAAACAGCGTTCCAGAAGGGGATAAGTCTGGAGCAGGACCAGAGCATGTGGAATATTGTTGCTGGGGCCTGTTTGCATCTGTCGCAGATAGGATTTACAATTGAGTAAATTTAAGATAAAATAGCCGATAATGGTTATTTGAGAGCTGAAAAGTATGGAAATAAGAGGCAGTGTGTGTGTGCTAATGGGTTTTTAGAGGAAATGGTGCATGTGTGTGTGCTTGTGTCTGCTGTACCCATAGGCCCAGACAGCTGCAGTCAGTCTCGTTATCTCCACTGATTAAATATAGAGCAACAAATTACTTCCCTCTGATGTTTCTGCTGAACATGGGAGGCCATAATTACTGCGCTTTCTCCCTTTTTCCATTCTGGCACCCTCCTGTTAGACGGACAAGCCTACACACTGACACAGCGACACACACACACACACCAGGTTTACGCACACTTTAGGTCCTAAAATACACACATGCAACTGGGTAATTAGGATTATAACTACAGACATAATACAACGGCAGGGAGATGCTCTTCAGACAGCGCTTACATGTGTACAGACACACTGAAGGTGACTGTATTTCCTGTCTGACCACCTCAGTGTGGGGGGTGGGGTGGGGGGGATCTGTCCTCTTTCATGCTATGGAGGAAAAGAGTGGATGACTCAGGTCGAGGATGAAAAACGCCAGGGCCGACTCACTGGTGGTCTCCTCACAACACAGACAGATGAAAGAGAGGGAGAACAACTGGGGTCTATTCTCCTGTCTGCGGGAGGAGGAAGAGGGAGCCGTGGGTGGGTGGGGGTCTTCCTAGGGTTCCAGAGTGACGCTCACTGTTCCTGTACCCCACACAGTCACAAACGTACAGGCAAAAAACTAACACATTTAGCAATATTTAGAGGTGGAGGGGAAGGAGGGGTCAACTTTCAGTTTGGTTGCTGTGGCAACACAGAATTCATTGTCTTCTCCATCACATACACTGCAAAACAGGAATTTACAGAAAGTTTAAGAAAAAAAATTATAGTCACATATAACTTTTTCCTCAATAAGATAATGTACTTTGTTCTGATGGATTTTATTTCTGATGGCAGTTTTTTAACCGATAACGAGCTAAAACGCTGGCTTGTGTAATATAATGTGATTTTGTTAATCTGTTGTTCCAGAGTGACGCTGTCTGTTCCTGTACCCCACACGGTCACAAACGTACAGGCAAAAACTAACACTGCAACATTTAAAGGTGGAGGGGAGGGTAAGGGGGGGTTAACTTTCAGTTTGGTTGTTGTGGCAACACAGTATTCATTGTCTTCTCCATCACATACACTGCAAAACAAGAATTTACAGAAAGTAAAAAAAAACAACAAAAAAAACGTATGGTCACACATAACTTTTTTCTCGATATAATAATGTACTTTGCTCTGAGTTACATTTATTTATTTATATATATATATGTTTATATATATACACTCTCTGTTCCTGTACCCCACACAGTCACAAACGTACAGACAAAAATGTAGGGGGGGGACTTTAAGTTTCGTTGCCATGGCAACACAGAATCAGCTGTCTTGTCCCTCTGTGTCACATGAGCAGATGTGCACATATACACTGCAAAACAGGAATTTACAGGAAGTTTAAAAAAAAATGTTATTTATAGGTAACTATTTATAGGTAACGTTTGGGGGGGGGGGTTATTGTGCTTTTTTTTAATCAATATTTTATTGTTTTTATCAGTATTTTATACTATTCACTAAATGCTGCTGACAATCGGGACCTGAGTGCAATGCTTTGTTTCTGTGTATTTTATATGCTGAAATGACAAACAAATTTGAATCTGAAAAAAACTTATAGTCACACATAACTTTTATAACTTTTTTCTTGAAATAATAATGTACTTTCCTTTGAGCTTCATTTAACCGGTAACGAGCGAAAACACTGGCTTGCATAATATCCCAGATATTAATGTCTAATCACAATTTTTAATTTTAGAAATATCATGTTTGTCTTCCATCGCTGTGTTTTTGATCCTTTTAATGAGCCTAACTGGATTTCATTTTTGCATTGTTTGTACTTCTTTTAAGTTTTAAAATGCTAATATGTGATATTAAGAGGGATTTATGAGTATCTAATTGCAGAAATGGAGCATAATTTTCATAAAAGGGTTGGACTTACAACCACAAATAACCATCGTATTCCCAGGGTTCCAGAGTGACGCACCCCACATGGCCACAAACATACAGGCAAAAACTAACACTGCTTAAATCCTAATAACATTTGGGAATGCTCCTGTCACAGAGCCCATCAAATATTAGCATTTGTACTAGAGCCAATCATGGAGACTGTTCCATGAACTCATTAGCCTCTTGTTGCCACAGTACTGATGGAAGAAACGACAAATTACTGCTAGTATATGTTATAGAATAGGAAGTATTGTTGTAAATGCTCTGTATCAGCGATCTCAAACTCATTTTCTTTCAGATTCCACATTCAGCCTAATCTGATCTCCAGTGGGGCACATCAGTGAAATAATAACATAATAACCTATAAATAATGACAACTCCAAATTTTTTTCGTGCAAAAAATAACATTCAGTTCTGCCAATATTTACATTTACATACTATCCAAATAAAAAGCATGTGAATAACCTGAAAAAATGAAATTTGTTAAGAAATCTAAGTACAATTTTATCAATATTATGCCTCGACTTATCATTTATACATGTGTATTACAGATCAGATCTGCAGAGGCACAAAACATTTAGTAACAGGCAAAATATTGTTCAAATCGCACTTAAGTTTCTTGAGACATTTCAGGTTGTTCGTATTTGTTCAGGTTATTGACATTTTATTGTTAAAGGACAGTTTCTTAATGTAAGTATTTTCAAATTTTGATGTTTTTTGCACTAAATCAAAGAGAAAAAAATAGGACCAATGGCCCTGTAGCTTACCGGCCAAATGAAAAGCTTTGGGAAATGTATCCAGATGCCATTTATTATCACCCAGTTCTGTGTATTTATTCTATTACAGAAATAGCCCATGTTTTGCTCATATTCCAATCAGATCTGTAAAAAAATTCAAATTCCAACTTGATATTGATATTTACTGATTTATTGGATCAATCCACTTCCTATCTGTTGTAATGGGAAAATTTTTCAAAGTCGCACCAAATCCAGAATCACATCTGGATCCAAATAATTCCACTAACTTTTGTTGACATCATTGTAAAGAAGCTGTATACCAAGTTTGAAGTCAATCAGAACTGGAGTTTCAGAGAAGAAGACGATTGAAAGTTTTGTGACAGACGACAATGACAGACGACGACAGATGACGACGACAGACGACGCATGACGACAACAGCTTACGGCCTGTCGGCTGGTAAGCTAAAAATGGTGTTGTCATTATTTATAGGTTATTATGATATTATTTTTGAGTTTGATGCCCTAACTTGCACTTTGCAAATTCATCCCACAGACCGGATTTGAACCTTTGGCGTTTGGTCCCCGGACCGCATGTTTGAGACCCCTGCTGTATATGTTGTTGTTTCATGGGGTTCTTTGTTCTGTGCATTCAGTGAGATTGAAGCTAGAGAAAGTGGGCGGAGCTACGCAGAAGCATCAGTGTGCCATGTGACTTCTCAGTTCTGTGTCAGTTCAGTGCTGTGCTCCAAATTCTGCACTCTGAACTTTATCCCAGTGGCTGATTTATATTGATTGCCCCCCCTCCCCCGAATTTGAAAATCTGCTGAAAAAATTGCTGCTTTTACTGCAAATCAACCCCTAGTTTTCCGCATTGCAGTCTGAAACATTACCTACTGAACTAATTCTCCGCTGTCCTTAGCTTGGACCTATTTTCTACCTGCTTTTCCAGTTTTATTTCCAGTTGTGTGTCAGCAGGTGACAGGTTACAGTCCACACATGATATAATGAGGGCGCTGATTGGCTCTGTGGTTATAGACAAACCCATATTTCTTGCTGCAATACTGTGTCAATAGCCACTTCGATAACATTTAAGGGCGGAGAAGGGGGGGGGGGGGGGGGGCAACTTTCAGTTTTGTTGTCATGGCAACACAATTCATTGTCGTCTCCCTCATATGCACTGCAAAACAGGAATTTACAAAAAGTTTTTAAAAAAATGATACCCACACATAACTTTTACAACTTTTTTCTCAATATAATAATGTACTTTGAGCTTCATTAAATCGGTAACGAGCTAAAACACTGTCTTGTATAATATCCTGGATGATTTAGTTAAGCTCTAATCACAATGTTTAATTTTAGGAATATCACGTCCGTGTTACATAGCGATGTCTTTGATACTTTTAATGAGCCAAACTTGATTTCATTTTTTTTTTTTTTTTTTTTTTTTTTTTTCACTTCTTTTAAGTTTTAAAATACTAATATGTGATATTAAGAGGGATTTATGAGTATCTAATTGCAGAAATGGGGTATAATTTTCATAAAAGGGTTGGACTTACAACCACAAATAACCATCATATTTGTACAGCTTTCACCTAAGACTAATAATCAGCCCTAAGGAGTTAATGATTTGACATTTATTGTGATAAATAGACATATTGACTGACATGAAAATATAAATGTGTATAATTGTTGTGTTTTCATTACCTTAGACAGGACTGTTTATATTTACAGAGGGAGGGGGATACAATGTTTACAGCAGCTGTGAATGGATGTCTTATTTATTCATTCATTCATTCATTCACTCATTTTCCAAAACCCTTGAGAGGCTCCTTAACTTAGGCTACGTTCAGACAGCAGATTTTAATGCATAATTCAGATTTTTTGGTGAAATCTGATTTTTTTGTGTGCTCATTCATATTACACATTAAAATCGACTTTCATCAGTTTTGAGTATGAACATAATGTGACTCTGAAGTGACCCACCAGGCCCGGCCCTGTTCATGTAGGGGCCCTAAGCAAGACAAGTACCCCCCCCCACACACACACACACACACACTGTACCATACATCCATAAAGACAAAATAATTTCACTCTGAATTATGACACTAATTCATGTCAAAGCTATACATACATATACATACAAAGGCTGTACATACCAATGTGTTATATTTGAACACAGTGACCGGAAACAATAAATACTGTCATAAATATTGACTTTGGTGCAGGAGGCTGGGGTTTGTAGTTTCTGATGGACTCAGCACCAGTGGCGATTTCTCATAGACTGCAAGGGAGGCCCGGCTTCCCCTAAAATTACTCAAATTAAATGGTTAAATATGTTCGGTTGTGTTGACATTTTAGTGACTACAAATGTGTTAGAACACGTTCATCTCAAAGGTGAGTTCGTTCAGAATCAGCTTTATCACAAATCAACAGACTCGATGTTGTTCACTTCTCCTCCATTCCCGTTGCGCTGTTTTCTCATTCGATCTCTGCTCAGTGTATTTGTCCGTAGACTGCGGACGTCCATGCACTTCAGTGGGACTGAGTGGAACAGTTTTTTTCATTGCCTCAAAACTGGACGGTAATTGGATAAATGCCACGATGTTGTCCCGCCCCCGGGCGTCTCTAGGGGTGAATGGAGCTGTGGGCGGAGCTCGGCCGGGCTGTACGCCAGAATCCCACGTGCTGATTGGAGGATCAGTCAAAAGGCTGAATCCTGTTTGATTGACAGCTGTTTTCAGATCTACTCCTTCACTGACACAGTTCAGTTTAATACCGTCGCACATTCTGCTGTGAAATCAAGAGAGAAACCACTACGAAATTACTCGTTCATTTCTTACACTGTAAATAAAACACACTCATTGTACTTCCTTGTTTCAATTTAACATAATTTCAGCGTTTTCTTGTTTCAGTCACATAATTTAACCATTTCTTGTTCGAGTTTATTATCGTTTTGTCGATAGCTAAATCAATCAAACTGTCGGCTAGGTCGGAGCGAAAGGAGCTTCTCTTTTTTAAAAAGGCTGAAGTCTTCCACCCACAACACAATGGGCCAAGGCCGTCTAAGCAGCCCAGCTCTACTGGACATTCAGAGGACACTGGTCCAGTCCCTGGAAAAGACGCCTACTTGGTACGATAAGGTCACTGAGCATTTTCTTAAAAAGGAACGGAGGGCCAAATGTATGTTTAAATAACTTGACTTTTTTTTTTTTTTTTTATGTAAGCCGACAATGAGCTTCCCCTGTCTGAAAGACGAGCAGCCGCCACTGCTCAGCACCTGTCAGAAAGGCCATTAGGGGCCGGTGCACTGCAGCGGATAGAGTGACAGAAGGTAGACACATCTAAGAGGACTCGTCTTAAAAGGGTTCAAATCCCACTAACTAACCACTAACACCCTGGCTCTACGAGTGCTTTTCTAGAAAAGAGAGCGCAGACCTCCGCCAAGGCAGATCAGCACCAAAATGTAATCATTTGTTCCTTGTGCCAGTATCAACATTTCCTGAAAGTTTCATCCAAATCCGTCCATAACTTTTTGAGTTATCTTACACACAAACAGACAAAGAAAGAAACATTGGGTGGTTGGGGGGGGCACTGATCTGCCTTGGCGGAGGTCTGTGTTCTCCGAATGCTTTTCTAGTTAGTTATATTTTTATCCCTACAGTCCATTTTGGTTATATCCAAGAATAAATGTCTTGTTTCTAGTAGGGCTATTTTTACTGTGTACTTTTGTGTTTCAGCTGCAGTATCTGAAAACTGTGCTTCCATTCACTGACAGCTTCCTTCAGTCTGAGGAGCCGGCTGACACATTTACACTTTCATGATGAAAAACAGAATATGTAGATTCACAGGCTCGTTAAAATCCACGGGTGAATAGTTGGATTTTTTTGATTATAAAATGAGTCTGTGGGCCATGAGAGATGGGACACCCTGCAATATTAGGAGGAATAACCGGTGGGGAAGTAAGAAGAGATGATGGGAGTATACATGTAAACGTATGGGTGCTTCTATGAAACTGGTCCTAAAAACAGGACATGGGGGCTAAAAATTCAAACCAGATATAGACTAATGTTATGAGGCAAGTTAGCATGCACTTTATTTACTGTTTACTGAGATAAAAAAACTATTTTTCTGATAAAATGCATTTTTATAGTATTTTTTTATATGATTACCTCCACCAGGAGGTATTGTGATCACTTTGCTTTGTGTGTTTGTTTGTTAGCAACTTTACAGGAAAACTTTTACAACCATCTTTACCAAATTGTACCCACAGATAGGCCTAGGCCCTGGGACCAACCCATTAAATTTTGGGTCAAGTATGCCAAAGTTCAAGGTCACAGCAAGGTCACAAAATCTACAATTGTCCTATCTCTCATCATTGAGCAATTTTTGAAAATTCAGAAAAAATTCAAAATGACTCCGATTAGCCTCCAATGTGATCCACCCGTAGCTTATACAGGGTGAGGAAGCAAAATTTACAATATTTTGAGGCAGGGATTGAAAGACAGTGTATGACCAATTAGTTTATTGAAAGTCATGAGAATTTATTTGCCACAAGAAAATTTCCATAATAGAAAATGTTTTTATTCTGTGTCCTCCTTCTTTCTCAATAACTGCCTTCACATGCTTCCTGAAACTTGCGCAAGTGTTCCTCAAATATTCGGGTGACAACTTCTCCCATTCTTCTTTAACAGTATCTTCCAGACTTTCTCGTAATAGTTTTGCTCATAGTCATTCTCTTCTTTCCATTATAAACAGTCTTTATGGACACTCCAACTATTTTTGAAATCTCCTTTGGTGTGACGAGTGCATTCAGCAAATCACACACTCTTTGACGTTTGCTTTCCTGATTACTCATATGAGCAAAAGTTTCTGAAAAGGTATGGATAATAGTGTTAGGTATGATTATGACATCAATATATGTTTGGTTTCAAAACAATTGACGTAGTGCCTGCTGAGAAAAAACAACTAAATGTTCATTGTAAATTTTGCTTCCCCACCCTGTAATAATATGTTGTATCTGACACAAAATTGTCCACATCCACTGTGGAATGTGGACGCTGTGGACATTTACATTTAACATTGAAAATCCCATTTACCACACATTTTTCATTATAACTCAACAAATATTGATTGGAATTTAATATAATTTGATATATACATGACTGGTACCAAACTTCAACTTTATACGAAATATCGTTCTGCTCCTCTTCTCTTCCGTTACGCTCTGTCGACTTTTGTTATTTTTTATGCACCGTTTTCAAAAAATCATAAAAAAATGCAATTCATGAAATATCATTATGAAATTTGTTTTGTACATCCATAGTTTAAAAAGAAATAGTCAATCTACACATGCACACCGTTCGGGGTGCTTGGCGGAGGTTTGCATTCTCTGAACACTTGTTTTTATACATGAATCCGCATGTAACACAGTAAAAAGGACACGAAAATTACACGCTACTATTTTTCAAATACCTTTTTATTCTCTCACAAGTCCATTTTGGGAATTGAACTAATTATCCAAGGCAGAGTGTGTCACAAAAATGGCCGCTGTTGCAAAATAACTCACGATTTATTTGTGTTTAAATGGGCAGGTTCCGCATGTAACACGAGTGGACACGATGGGTTACACACGAAACCTGGAATGAATGGTATTTGGAACAATATTATTTTTTACTTTATAAATCATCTCTAATATTTTAACATATACATTGTCCTGCAATTTTAAGGTATTAGGTTGAATAAGTAAATTATTGGTTGCTTCAAAATATCCTACTTTATTAGTTATTCTAATCAGTCTTTTTTTGTTATTTTACTAATGTATCTATAGTATGATACTGAGACTGAGATTCATGGAAAAACCTGCATGTCTGGATTAGAAAAACCACTAGGATCGTCAAATTTAACATAGTGTCTTAATTTGTAGCGGTATGTAAGACCATTTACAGCCATGTTTTCAGATCAATTGCACTGACACTTAGGTAGCTTTTCATGTCCTAATGTTGGTCCTATTTTTGGCCCCAATATTTTATTAAAAATGCATTAATTTTGGGATGGCTCAGAGTAAGAGTATAATTTTTTTGGCATTTATCTGAGGTCATCCTTAGGCACATCCTGGGTGGAAATACGTGTAAATTTCTTATATTATTGGGTCTAAAAAGCTGGAAACGTGCAAGATATCAAAATGAACCCAGTTTAATAGAAGCATCCATATACATGTATGTGCGTGTGCATACATGAGCTAATCGACTGTATGATTGCATGGCTTCCTATATGCACAGAGCTGTCAAATAGTCAATATTATGTAGACTGTGAGAAAGAGTGAACTCAATAATTACGAACCAGCAAAAAAAAAAAAACGGTGGGAAGTGTCAAATATGAATATGTGTGTAAGTGAATCTGTCTGTAAAACGAATACTGATCATAATACTGATACAAATGTTCTTCAATATCATATAAGATTTGTGGAAGCTGTGAGGAAAGGTCTAGAAAGGAGAGGTAACGTGTGGTTTTTCCTCATTATTTAAGAAACCTGTGGAAACGCTGTCAGCACCAAAGAGACTCACATACCAGAAAAGCAACCTGCTCCTCCTTTCAAACATCCTGCATGTGTCGGCTGGGAAAATAATTACCAAATAGCTGAACGTGGCGAGATAGCTAACGGATTGTGTGACTGTGCGACTTCTTTAATGCACAAAGAAATGTAAGACTCATCAAAAGAGTGCACCATTACCAACAACGACAACAGCACAGATAGAAGAACAGAATACAATGTATCATGAATAGTGTCGGAACACAAATCTTTGTGATGCTGATCAGTAAAGATGTTTCTTTGGCGTTGCTTTGTCACTGTGCCTTTGAATATTTAAAAAAAAAAAAAAATGCATTTCTCTTGAATTAAGAAAGATTATTGCTTAAACACTGCAAACATCAAAATCTTACCAAGTGTTATTTTAAGTGTGATGACACATTTTGACTAGAAATGAGAAAAATACACTTGGTAAGATTTTGATGTTTGCAGTGAAGTAGTGATATTCTGCTTTTTTTTTTTTTTTTTATACCTCTGCCAGTAGGTATTGTGATCACTTTGCTTTGTGTTTGTTTATTTGTGTGTTTGTTTGTTTTTTAGCAATTTTATGGGAAAACTATCACAACCATCTTTACCAAATTGTACCCACAGATAGGCCTAGGCCCTGGGATGAACCCATTAAATTTTGGGCCAAGTAGGCCAAAGTTCAAGGTCACAGCAAGGTCACAAAATCTACAATTTTCCTATCTCTCATCATTGACCAATTTTCAAAAATTCATAAAAAAATTCAAAACGACTCCGATTACACTGGTCTACAATTTTTTAGAAATGATTTGCTTCAGAGATTAAATGTGCTAAATGTTACATATTTTGATAAGATTAATTGGAAAATAAATGACAAAAGTGCCGTTTTGCTGATGTTTTCAAGGTATATGTTTAAGAGGTTATTACACATATATATTGGTTTATGTACATTTATATAATAGTTTTATAAATCTTCCACTAAATAGAACCTGTAAAGTGAATGTATTCTAATGTGTAGACAGTGTTTTGAAGTAGATCTTGTAGCTCTGAGACAAGTATTCCTTTTGAGTCAAACCCATTCTCTCGTTAATTCTTGAATTTCACATTTTGACTTGGAAAGTCATCTTGGAAAGTTTAGCCAACCAGCATTTTTTACTTGATTTTTCTTTATCAGTGACTCTCATGTGGTAAAATTTCATTACTTTTATTCTGGAAGCATTTTCCTTGTAGACCAGTGTTAGCCTCCAATTGGATCCACCCGTAGCTTATAACAATGTCTTGTATCTGACACAAAATTGTCCACATCCACTATGGAATGTGGACTCTGTGGACATTTCAATTCAACATTGAAAATCCCATTTACCACACATTTTCCTTTTAAATATGTTTCTATCTGGTTTATATATGTTTCTATGTGGTTTACTGCTGGTTGGCTGGTTTATATATATGTTTCTATCTGGTAGAAGTAAATATAAAAAATCCAAGAAAACCACATGTAAAGTGAAAGGAACATGTATTTTAGAACATTATTATCTGGTTCCTTACCTGTGGCAAAAAAAAAAAAAAAAAAAAAAAAAAAATCCAAGCAGTACATAGTCACGGAAAAAAAAAATACTTAGACCATCAAAAGTCATCAAAAACAATGGTTATGCAATCAAGTACTAACTCCTGTGTGTATCATGTGACTAAAACAGACAGAAAAGAAAACATGGAATGCCTAAAAGCATGTGTTTTTTTGCTACTTGCTTCAGTTCGAGTTCAATAAACAGCCTGGACCAAAAAAAAAAAAAAAATAACTGCCTGGATTTAACTAAGCAAACAGTCAGATCATTCCATCAGTAAGTCCTGGAGAGGTAAATGTTTCAGCTGGAACAGGTTATTTAACTCTAACTGATGCAGGACGTAGCTTTTCATGTCTTTAATATTCAAAAAATTGGACGATGCCTGGACTGATCAGAATCGTCAGGCTCGTGACAGAATGTTTCAGAGAAAATTTTCAAACATGGAATAGCCTCCATGTGATGAAGACCCAATACAGCAGTCTGATTCTCCATTATCAATAATCAAAAATTAATGCAACAATGGATGGAAAAAATATTATCAACCTTATTGTGACACTACAGTTACGGAAAAAATTCTTAGACCATCAAAAGTCATCAAAAACAATGGTTATGCAATCCAGTACTAACTCCTGTGTGTATCATGTGACTAAAATAGACAGAAAAGAAAACATGGAATGCCTAAAAGCTTGTGGTTTTGTTTTTTTTTTGTTTTTTTGCTACTTGCTGCAGGTAGAGTTAAATAAACATGATCCACGGTTCAAACTAAACTGTAACAGTTCTGACCTTGTTTGGACCATTCCAAACAGATCACAAAATGCAGAAAACGGAGGTGATTTGTGCTTTTACTATGACTGTTTTCTGTCTGAAAACAGAGCTACGCTAACAGAGCTACGCTAACAGATCTATGCTAACAGCTAAGCAAACAGAGCTACAGTCGCGGAAAAAATTATTAGACCATCAAAAGTCGTCAGAAACAATGGTTATACAATGAAGTACTAACTCCTGTGTGTATCATGTGACTGAAACAGACAGAAAAGAAAACATGGAATGCCTAAAAGCTTGTGATTTTGTTTTGTTTTGTTTTTTTTGGTACTGGCTTCAGTTAGAGTTAAATAAACATGATCCACAGTTCAGACTAAACTGTGACAGTTCTGACTTTGTTTGAACCATTCCAAACTGATCGCAAAATACAGAAAACGGAGGTGATTTGTGCTTTTACTATGACTGTTTTCTGTCTGAAAACAGAGCTACGCTAACAGTACTAAGCTAACAGAGCTACGCTAACAGTACTAGGCTAACAGAGCTACGCTAACAGTACTAAGCTAACAGAGCTACACTAACAGATCTGTGCTAACAGCTAAGCAAACAGATCTATGCTAACAGCTAATCAAACAGAGCTACAGTCACAGAAAAAATTATTAGACCATCGAAAGTCATCAAAAACAATGGTTATACAATCAAATACTAACTCCTGTGTGTATCATGTGACTAAAACAGACAGAAAAGAAAACATGGAATGTCTAAAAGCACTGTTTTTGTCAGTACAATGCCATAGATATTAAAGTAAGAACTGAAGTAATTTTGGTTATTATCAAGAAAACCATGAGCTATTATGAGCTATTTTCTGAACTCTTTTTGTTGTTATCATCATATTTGTCCAAGCAAACATGTCCTCAACTTGGACATGTTTTCATGGCTCCAATGAGCACAGGTTCCATAATCACACATCAGTATAATGTGATGCAGGTGGCAGAAAACAAGACATGCACCTTCTTTTCAGTCTGTGTTCTAGAGCAGGGATCATCACCCAGGACCTGAATTATTCCAAACTGACAAAATATGCCCGCTATTGTATAATATTTTTTATTTCCTTTTACAAAAACACAACACTGCAAAAAAGGAGTCACGAAATATCTTCTTAGACCATCAAAAGTCATCAAAAACAATAGTTATACAATCCAGTACTAACTCCTGTGTGTATCATATGACTAAAACAGACAGAAAAGAAAATATGGATTGAATACAAGCTCTGTTTTTGTCAGTACAATGCCATAAATAAGAAGAAGAACTGAAGTGATTTTGGTTATTATCAAGAAAACCATGGAAAATGGATAGATATCAGCTCTGAAATTAAACTACTATGAGCTATTTTTGTTGTTATTATATTTGTCCAAACAAATGTACCTTTAGTTGTACCAGGCATTAAAATGAACAAGAAACTGAAGAAAACAAGGGGTGGTCTGATAATTTTTTCTGTGACTGTATGTTCTAAAAACAAGGTTACTTTCTTGTATTGTCTAGATATTTTTTCTATCAGCACTAAAAACAGATTAATCGTAAAAGTAAATTTCCCTGTCTTGAAAATCACTTCTTGCAGTGTACAATAGAAATATGTGGCTGATGTGTTAAAGTTATGTATCTGTGAGTAGAACCATAACTCCTGATCCAAATATTAATCCATAAAGACCCAAACATCAACTGGAAACCAAAAGCATCTACTGATTTAAACTGTTTAATACCTGTTGATCCATTAATCCGATCAGTACATGTAAATAATTGGTGTAAAATACAGTTTGTCATCTTTTCATGGTCATCAGATGTTCAGAGACTCCGTAGTTACCATGGAAACACCATCATCATCTACAGCATTGATTCACCTATAAAACACATGTAGTTTGACAAATAATAGATGGAGACACTTGTTTTATGTTCAGTTAATGATGTATTTTACTGAAGAAGTCCCTTGTTCTTCAGTTTTCTCTGTTTTGAATATAATAACCCTCAACTTTAACCTGAGCTTTTATGAACATCTACATGATCAGTGAATAAAATGTAGGAAAATATCAGATTTTTCTCTTAAAAACACAAAATAAAGAGGATAATATTATAATAAATGGTGATAAATCACTTAAGAAAAGTTAAATAGAGAGAAAAAAAATCAGTTTGGAACAGCTACAAAAATAGTTCTGGGTCTTTATGGATTAATGATAATATAGAAACACCAACACTGGATGAATTAAAGTTTCTAATCTGATGTGATATTTATATAATATGTGAGGAAACATATGCAAACACAGACTCTCAGAGGAGAATTGATGTAGATATTGTTTCCTTGTTATCCTTTTTAACATCCGCTCTTTTAATGGATTGAAATTGTGGTTGTAACAAGAGAAGAGTGAGGCTAAAATGCATGAATTAGACGTCGTTTGAAAGGGAGCATCTGTGTGTTTGTGTGTTTAATGTGAGGCTGGAGCATGACTTAACCCTGTAAAGCCTGAACCGTTATATCAGGGGTGTCAAACATGCGGCCTGGGGGCCAAATGCGGCCCGCCATAGGTTCCAGTTCAACCCCTGGGATGTTTTTGCCAAGTGCAAAAATTCCACAGTGTTGAACTGAATTAAGCCAAAAAAATTTTGAGCTTGAATTAAGAAAAACTCTTGAATTAAGCAAAAAATAAATAAATAAATGAATAAATAAATAAATAAAAATCTTCAAATAAGTAAAAAAAAAAAATAAATTAATTAAGCCCCCAAAAAAGTCAAATTTAGCAAAAAATCTTGAATTAAGCCAAAAAAAAATCTTCAACTAAGTAAAAAAAAATGTTGAATTTAGCCAAAAAAAAAATCTTCAATTAAGTTTAAAAAAATCTTGATTTAAGCCAAAAAAAAATCTTCAATTAAGTTTAAAAAAATCTTGAATTAAGCCAAAAAAAAAAATCTTCAATTAAGCCAAAGCAAAAAAATCTTAAATTAAGCAAAAAATCTTCAATTCAGCCAAAAAAAATCTTCAATTAAGTAAAAAAAAAAAAAATCTTCAATTCAGCCAAAAAAATATCTTCAATTAATTGAAAAAAAAAAACCCTTGAATTAAGCCAAAAAAATCTAGAATTAGAATTAGTTCTAGTGCAAAAAATAACATTAAATTATGAAAATATTTACATTTACAAACTATCCTGTAACAATAAAATGTGAATAACCTGAACAAATATGAACAACCTGAAATGTCTAAAGAAAATTCAGCACAATTTCAAAAAATTTTCTACTTGTTCCTGAGTGTTTAGTGTCTTTGTAGATCTGATCCATAATGCACATGGAGAAATGACAAGTTGAGGCATAATATTGTTAAAATTACACAAAATTTTCTTATGTGTTTTTTTTTTTTAATTTAAATTGCAGTTTCAGGTTTTTTTTTTTTTTTTTTTTTTTGATTGTTTATAAAAGTAAGTATTTTCATAATTTAATGGTTTTTTTTTATACTAAAACAAAGACAAAAATTTGGAGTTGTCATTATTTATAGGTTATTATTTTATTATTTTTCTGGTGCGGCCCACTTCAGATCAAATTTAGCTGAATATGGAACTAAACTAAAATGAGTTTGACACCCCTGCATTATATCATTGACAGAAAATTCCAGTTCTTTGAAACTGGAGCCTTTATTGGTCCTTCTGAACAACCAAATTTTTTTTTTTTTTTTTTTTTTCCAAATATCAATTTATTATTATTTATTTATTCATTTGTTTATTTCGAGCATTTACTGGATACATGCAAATTCCAAATTCAAAAAAAAAAAAAAAAAAAAAAAAATAAATTCATCTATACTTGAAAAGGAGTGGGAAGAAGAAAAACTTATTTAATCCCACCCCCATTCTCACCATCAAATAACTTAACATAATAACATTTTAAATACTCACTCCTGTCCTTTGACTTAAAGCCAGAACAATGAACAAAATAGGCCTATACCAAATTAGAATGAAGTCATTTGACAGTTCAATTACCATGTATGAGTTTCAATTTTGTATCATATTTGATGCATCGGGTCTCAATGCTCAAATATCATTATTTTTGAACAAACAAAAACACAATATAACACAAACATGTCTAACAAATTGGTAATTCCTTTTCAAAATTGTCAAAGTTCTTCCTCCTTCCTCATTAATAACAGTCTTGTAGTGTCACTGGAAAGGCCTCTGGTGAACTAATTCCTCCTCCTGGTGGATTATCTGTGTATTTCATGTATCTAATGGTATACACCAGGTTTTTCAAGAAAAAAAAAATATCACACTGATCATGCAGAGGGCTTCAAAACTCATATATCCGATATGATACATTTGGTGTTACAGGGTTAAATGATTTAACAACATTCATTATAATATTATCCTCTGTATTTGGCCTTTTTTCAGCAAAAATCTGGTATTTTCCTCTATTTAATTTGCTGATCATGTAGATGTTCATAAAAGCTCCGATTAAAGTTGAGGGTTATTATATTAAAAACAGAGAAAAGTGAAAAAAAAAAAAGGTGAGTTTTTCAGTGAAGAATCAATTAACTGAACGTAAAAACAAGTGTCTCCATCCACTGTCATTGATCCAACTCCATGGGTTTTACTGGTGAATCAATGTTGCAGAATAGTGTTTCCCAACCTTTTTGAGCCACGCCTTATATTTCACATCAGAAAAAGGCACATCACCAAACAAAAATGTCACAAAAAGTATATTTACTGAAATATAATGCAAATCTTGTCTCAATTTACGCACTGTGTGAAACCTGGGCCTGTTTAGTTGAACATAAAGCTGATATTCTTGCTGGAATTGAAGAAAGACGGAACGAGAAAGCTGAGAGGGGTGCATCAGCGACCCTTCAGACAGAACCCCTAGTTACAGATTGAGATCTGTGAAATAGAGGCATATGCCGACCCCCCCCCCCCCCCCCCCAACCCAACTCAGTCTGTGGCTCATAACTGTTAAGGGGGGCTTTATCAACAGAACGCACCACGTCAGGGCTGGGTCACTTTCATTTTCACTTTGCAAAGGGAACCGTTGTTGTAGAGTGGATCATTGGTGCCTGCAGTCGTATGTATTTCTTCGTTCTGTTGTTGGTTGTTGGTTGTATGTGGGTTGTCTATTGTGATGGGTCAGTTCCTGCAAAGGCTCAATAAAGTATCTATCTATCTATCTATCTATCTATCTATCTATCTATCTATCTATCTATCTATCTATCTATCTATCTATCTATCTATCCATCCATCCATCCATCCATCCATCCATCCATCCATCCATCCATCCATCCATCCATCCATCCATCCATCCATCCATCCATCCATCCATCCATCCATCCCTCCCTCCCTCCCTCCCTCCCTCCCTCCCTCCCTCCCTCTCTCTCTCTCTCTCTCTCTCTCTCTCTCTCTCTCTCTCTCTCTCTCTCTCTCTCTCTCTCTCTCTCTCTCTCTCTCTCTCTCTCTCTCTCTCTCTCTCCTCTCTCTCTCCTCTCTCTCACTCCTCCTCCTCTCTCTCTCATGCGCTTACAGTACCAGTCAGATGAATGTGATGATTTCTCACAGCACACTTATGTGCCACGGCACAGTGGTTGGGAAACACTGTTGTAGAAAATGATGGGGTTTCCACGGTAACTACGGAGCCTCTGAACGCCCAAACAGGTCATATCTGATGACCATGAAAAGATGAAAAACTGTATTTTACACCAATTATTTACATGTATTGATAGAATTAGTGGATCAACAGGTATTAAACAGTTTAGATCAGAAGATGGTTTTGGTCGACAGTGGCTGTTTGAGTCTTTCTAGGTTAAAAAGTCCTTCTTGTGTGTACAATTTTGCAGCAAAAGTGAGAGGTATTAACAAAAACCTGACACTCAGTGCCAGCATAAACCTGTCCATTGTCGGTATTAACCCATAAAGACCCAAACATCCACCAAAACCATCTACTGATCTAAACTGTTTAGTACCTGTCGATCCATTAATCCTATTAATACATATAAATAATTGGTGTAAAATACTGTTTTTCATCTTTTCATGGTCATCAGATATGACCCATTTGGACGTTCAGAGGCTCCATACTGAATGTCATACTGATTCACCAGTAAAACCCATGGAGTTTGACAGATGACAGTGGATGGAGACACCTGTTTTTATATTCAGTTATTGATATATTTGCTGAAAAAGTCGCTTTTTCTTCAGTTTTCTCTGTTTCTTATTTAATACGCTTTGAACTTACTCCGAGCTTTAATGAACATCTACATGATCAGAAAATTAAATATAGGAAAACACCTGATTTTCACAGAAAATAATGCAAAATACAGAGGATAATGTGATAGTAAATTGTGATAAATCACTTGAAAAAGGTTAAATTGACACAAAAGTACCACTGGGTCTTTATAAAAGAAAAAAAAAACCTTTTACAAGACAAGAATCCTCCTCTCAGCACAGATTTGTATTTTTTTTTTTTTTTTTTTTTTTTTAAGCTCTTTATTCTTTTCCACTTGCCATCAGCACAGTTTAATGTGTTCCCCTGGTTTTGTTCTGGGTCAAGGACAGGCTGTCCTGTCAAGGACTGAATAAAGGGTACATTTTCTTCGCTTAAGTTGTTAAATGTGCCCCATGGTGATGAACAGTTTGACTCTTGTCATTCTATTCAGTTTCTCCTGCGCTTATTTACAGCCTGAGTATTATTATTATTGTTATTATTAATATTATTATTATTATTATTATTATTGTTGTTATTAGTATTATTATTATTATCACTGTCTGTATTTGCCTGCCTTCCTTTTAGCTGGACTTTCTTTTCCCAATTGAAAACCTGATTCATCCACTCCTTTTTAGTAACAGTATGTTGGATAAAAAAGTCCAAACTGGATTATGATTGTCAGTGTTCCATCACAGAGGGCAGAGGTGGGAAGTAACTAAGTATAAGTACTTCATTACTGTACTTAAGTAGATTTTTTTAGGTATCTGTACTTTACTTGAGTATTTATTTTTCTGGCAACTGTTTACTTTTATTCCCTACATTTTTGCATAAATATCTGTACTTTACACTTCTTATGTTCTCAGAATAGGTTCATTACTTTTTAAAACTAAACATATGTGACAGTAAGAAAAATATGTCACTTCAGAGGGAGAATCAGTTTAGGAGAGAGGGAGCACAGGCTGTGACCAGGAGCAGTACCAGAGTCCTGTACAGGGTCAGTACCAGAGTCCAGTACAGGGTCAGTACCAGAGTCCAGTATAGGGTCGGTACCAGAGTCCTGCACAGGGTCAATTGAGAAGTTGTACTTTTTTTATTATTACTGAAGTAAAGGAGTTGAATCACTACTTCTACTTTTACGAGACTATTTTTTCACCCAAGTAGCTGTACTTCGACTAAACCCTGTAAAGCCTGAACCATTAAATCACTGATAGAAAATTCCAGTTCTCTGAAACTGAACCCTTAACCTTTTTCTTTTTTTTTTTTCCAAGTATCAATTTTCATGTATGAGTTTTGATTTTGTATCATATTTGATACATCAGGTCTCAATGCTCAAATATTATTGTTTTTGAACAAACAAAAACATAACACAAACACGTCTAACAAATTGGTAATTCCTTTTCAAAATTGTCAAAGTTCTTCCTCCTTCCTCATTAATGACAGTCTTGTAGTGTCACTGGAAAGGCCTGTGGTGAATGAATTGCTCCCCCTGGTGGATTATCTGTGTATTGCATGTATCTAATTGTATACATCAGGTTTTTCAAGAAAAAAAAAGATCACACTGATCATGTAGAGGGCTTCAGAACTCATGTATCAAATATGATACATTTGGCGTTATAGGGTTAAATAAGTATTGTTTCATTCATGGCAAAAAAGGCAGTTTTACTTTTGTACTTTATTACAATTGAGGAATTGTACTTTTTTACTTAAGTAAAGGAGTTGAATCTGTACTTCTGCTTTTACGAGAGTATTTTTTGCCCAAGTAGCTGCACTTGTACTTCAGTACGGAATGTGAGAACTTTTGCCACCTCTGCAGAATGGTTACTCACAGCCCAAATCTGATCAACAGTAACAGCTTGAAAAGTTACACTATGTGACTGTATGATGTAGTAGCTGTTGTTGGGTCATGGATCGGTCACTGTTAATAGTCTCACAGTAAATAGTCCTCAGACTTCACTACAACGCACTGTTGAGCCGCATTATGTAATAAATTCCCATTATGTAATAAAAGTTCAAAATGTAATAAGAATGTCATGTCATCTTGTAATAAAGCCGCATTATGTAATAAACTGATGAATTTTGTAATAAACTACCTCAACGCATTATATAGTAAATTTTTTCACATTATGTAGGAAGTTATTACAATTTGAGAAATTTATTACAAAATGCACTTGACACATTTTTATTTAAAAATAAATGTATTAACATGGTTCATTATGTAATAACAATCGAAATTAATATAATTTCAGAGCAATTTAGAAGAAATAAGTCACAGGAGCAACAGGAATCAGAACTTTAACCACACAGTTTAAAGATGACAATAAAAATGTGTCAAGTGCATTTTGTAATAAATTTCTCAAATTATTATTTGTAATAAATTTCTCAGATTGTTATAACTTACTACATAATGTGAAAAAATTTACTACATTACTACATTTACTACATTCAAAATTTACTACACTGAGGTAGTTTATTACATAATGCGGCTTTATTACAAGATGACATGACATTCTTATTACATTTTTAATTTTTATTACATAATGGGAATTTATTACATAATGCGGCTCAACACACACAGGTGCTGTAGATAGGTGTGACACCCTCTGTTACCATTCTGGAATAGTCCTGAAAATTATACGGGTAATTTGGCGAGTTCTTTGGCAGGATGTAACAGAACAAACTAGTGTCAGGAGAGAAACTGTTTGCTGGAACACATCCAAACCATACACGAAAAACTGGCACATGAACAGAAATGTGGCTTTGTTGTCATTTCCAGTGAGTAATCGCATCTTTGAGTTCAATCCTGGCACCGAGTGGGGAAATATTCACCCTTATTCCGGCACTGTTCATCCACTGAGTCAGACTACAGCGCTAACCCTCACCCAGGACAGAAGGCTCATCCCTTTGTTAAGTCATGACATCATTTCCTGTTTCTACACTGGAAAAAATCTAAATCTTATCAAGTGTGTTTTTCTCATTTCTAGTCAAAATATCTCATCACACTTAAAATAAGACATAATCACTGTAAGAGTAACTTTTAAGTGAGATATAGGAACTTATTTTTAGACAATCGATCTTGAAAAATTATTTCAAGAAATCTTACCAAGATAATTTTCACTTGTTTCATCGGCA
The DNA here is from genome assembly GCF_902148855.1 of Sphaeramia orbicularis. NCBI lineage: Eukaryota > Metazoa > Chordata > Actinopteri > Kurtiformes > Apogonidae > Sphaeramia > Sphaeramia orbicularis. The sequence goes on from NC_043964.1 coordinate 12,481,461, forward strand.
GAGTTAAGCAAAAAAAATTAAGCAAAAAAATTCATGAAGCAAAAAAAAAATTGCTTGAATTAAGGAAAAAAAATGTTGCATTAAGTAAAACAATCTTGAATTAAGCCAAAAAAAAAAAAAAGAAATTGCTTGAATTAAGGAAAAAATGTTGAATTAAGCAAAAAAGAATCTTGAATTAAGCCAAAAAAATCTTGAATTAAGACAAAAAAATCTTGAATTAAGCAAAAAAAAAAAACTGAATTGAATTAAATTTTTTTTAAAAAAATGCTTGAATTAAGGAATAAAATCTTGAATTAAGGAATAAAATCTTGAATTAAGCCAAAAAATCTTGAATTAAGCCAAAAAAATCTTGTATTAAGCCAAAACAAACGTTGAATTAAGCAAAAAAAAAAATCTTGAAATGAGCAAAAAAAATCTTGAATTAAGAAAATAAATAAATAAATAAATAAATAAATAATAATAATAATAATAATAATAATAATAATAATAATAATAAATCTTGAATTAAGCAAAAAATTTAAAAATAAAAATCTTGAATTAAGCAAAAAAAAAAAACTGCCAATGAGACAAGTAAAAATGATCTTGGCAGGATTTCTTGAAATAAGATTTTCCAGATCTGTTGTCTAAAAATAACTTCTTATATCTCACTGAAAAGTTACTCTTTAGGTGATTTTGTCTTATTTTAAGTGTGATGAGATATTTGGACTAGAAATGAGAAAAATACACTTGGTAAGATTTTACTTTTTTCCGTTGTCAGTCTAATTGTATTATTTTTACCTCCGCCAAAGAGGTTATGTTTTTGCCGGCATTGGTTTGTTTGTTTGTCTGTTTGTGTGCAAGATAACTCAAAAAGTTCTGGACAGATTTGGATGAAAATTTCAGGAAATGTTGATACTGGCACAAGGAACAAAGGATTAAATTTTGGTGGTGATCGGGGGTGGGGGGGCCACGGGGGCTCACTGATCTGCCTTGGCATAGGTCTCTGAGTGCTTGTAGTTTTCCTCCCTCTGTGTTCAGTCTGCTGCAGTACTGTGTCCTGTAGTCCATCAAACACATCACACACTTGTCTTTCCAACACTTTGCATGTGTAGATACAGAGCAGAGGAACTGGATGAAGTTCGCCACTAAAGTCACAATTCTTGAATGAATTCGGAAATAAATATATTTGGCACTGGCACTGCATCTGCTGATATAGAATAAGGCTTTTAGGCAGTGCGTTCCATCTTCCCAGCTGTGGGTGTTTGGTTTGTCAGGCCTTTATCTGTCCTGTCCGTCTGAGGCGAAGATAAAGACATGTTTTATGTCAACACACATCTGAGCACAGAGTGAAGCCATGCATTGCTATGAACCCACAAAGAGTTTAAAGACTGTAGGTTAAACACTGACCATGGAAATAAGTCACTGTGTATTAGATAAATGAATGAATTTAGTCACTTCTGAACCCTGGCTCGTACGTTATTAAAGAAAGAAATGATAATAAACGAACGTAAACGCCAATGATGACTCGTAGATGAGTTTTAAGGCTCCATAGCTTCACGACAGCCTGCGGTTAGATAAAGGAGTAAATAAATATGGAAAAATAATGACATTACAACCTCACTAACCAGACACAAACTCTCCTGCATTTATGGTATGGACCATCTGGGCCACCATACTTCCAAATTTAAACTGTAATTCTGCAGAAATAAGGGCAGTCCTGGGGTTTATTCTGCAAAGCTCAGTTAAAATTATAGTCAGATATGACTATAGATACAGTGCACGTGTGAATGAGGTTTTCCATGTCTGAGTTCCAAAGTAGAACTGGGTCTGTATGGGTTAACCCCTGAAAGACCCAGAGGGTTAACCCCTGAAAGACCCAGTGGGTTAACCCCTGAAAGACCCAGAGGGTTAACCCCTGAAAGACCCAGAGGGTTAACCCCTGAAAGACCCAGAGGGTTAACCCCTGAAAGACCCAGTGGGTTAACCCCTGAAAGACCCAGTGGGTTAACCCCTGAAAGACCCAGAGGGTTAACCCCTCAAAGACCCAGTGGGTTAACCCCCGAAAGACCCAGTGGGTTAACACACTGGGTCTAATCTAATCTAATCTAATCTAATCTAATCTAATCTAATCTAAAATAAGGTAAACTAAAATAATCTAATCTAATTTAATCCTAACTAAACTAAACTAAAATAATCTAGACTAAAATAAGGTAAACTAAAATAATCTAATCTAAAATAAACAAATCTAATCCAATCTAAAACAATGTAATCTAAACTAAAATAAAGTAATCTAATCCCAAATTAAACTAAAATAATCTAATCTAATCTCAAACTAAACTAATCTAATCTAATCTAAATTAAAATAATCTAATCCAAACTAAAACAAAGTAATCTAATCTAATCTAATCTAATCTTTTCAGTGTAAATCAGGTATTTTCCCTTATTCATTTCACTGATCATGTAGATGTTCATTAAAGCTCAGAGTAAATTCAAAGGTTGTTAAATAAACAGAAAAATGAAGAAAAGGGGACTTTTTCTGCAAATATATCAATTACTGAATGTAAAAACAAATGTCAGAATTAAACTCAGAATTCTGACTTTTTTCTCATAATAATAATAATAATAATAATTTAAAAAAATATTGGACCTTAATTTTTTATATTTATTTATTTTCCAGCGGCCCTAATCCTCTTCCGTACTTGTGTTAGAAGATTACAGTCAGCGTGGTGCCATTTCTTTCTTTTTTCCTCTGAACTCTCGATCATGCAGCGACACAACGCTATATACTGCAGCTAATTTATCAAATGGACAGATAAAGACCTCAGTACATCACTGTGACATGTCATCGTGGCCACTAGTTTACAAAACAAGAGGCTGACAAAGCAGTGGATTTTCACTTCCTTTCTCTGATACTCTTGTCACCTCCTAAAATCAGACAAACAGCTCCTGCTCCCATGAGAAATCTTTACTCAAACGACGATTTTGTGGCACCTTATGTTTAGCCACAGAGGGGGTTTTTGGCTGTATTTCATGACCTTACTCCCATTAAAAATGCAATATTCATATATAAAAACCAACAAATGATTATTTTGATATATTTTTTCAGTCTCATGGAAGTTCTTTTTTTTTTTTAGATTTAAATAATTCAGTTAATGGTAAAATTCAGGTAAAATGCAAAGTCTCACCTATTCATTGACGTTGGATAAGACCCATTAGGAAGCTGCTGTGACACTGTATACGTCTATTTATATGATACCACGGCTAATGCATGCCATTGTCAAAGCTAAAGACGATTTTAGAGTAGCTCTTTTTTTAATTTTCATATTTACCATGTCCTACGTGTGATGAAAACGATCTGAGACTAAACCTTTTTTTTTTTATCCTGCACAGACCGTCCTTGACTATAAAAGAGACAACTTGACACTGGTTGTTATGCTGTCGTCTTTAATACAATGGAAACAGCACGGCTCTTTCATTTGCTGGTGTTACAGGATACTTGTATGTGCGACTGAATAGAATGAGACTTTTTATTAGATATAATTCTCTTGTATAAAATAAGACCCATAATATATATTTACATCCACATAAACAGAATCACACGGTTCAGTTTAAATGATGATGCAAGTCTGAATGACAACACAGTGATTTTAAAGAAAATTAAATTTAAAAAGATTATTTTCACACTAAGACTAAGTGAAAATTTGGAATTATTATTATTATTATTACTATTATTGTTATTATTATTATTATTATTATTATTATTATGATTTTGCTCAATTCAAGATTTTTTTTGTTGCTTGATTTAAGATTTGTTTTGGTTTAATTCAAGATTTTTTTTTTGCTTAGTTAAACATTTTTTCCTTAATTCAAGCTTTTTTTTTTTTTTTTTGATTAATTCAAGATTTTTTTTTGCTTGATTTCAAGATTTTTTTTTGCTTAATTCAAGATTTTTTCCTTAATTCAAGTAATTTTTTTGTTTGATTCAAGATTTTTTTTCCTCAATTCAAGATAATTTTTTTTGCTTGATTCAAGATTTGTTTTGGTTTAATTCAAAATTTTTTTGGTTTAATTCAAGATTTTTTTGGCTTAATTCAAGATATATATTTTTTTTTTGCTAAGTTTAACATTTTTTCCTTAATTCAAGCTTTTTTTTTTTTTTTAATTCAAGATTTTTTATTTTTTATTTTTTTTTTGCTTAATTCAAGATTTTTTTTTTGCTTAATTCAAGATTTTTCCTTAATTCAAGCTATTTTTTGTTTAACTCAAGATTTTTTTTTTTTTGCTTAATTCAAGATTTTTTTTTTTTTTTTGCTTAATTCAAGATTTTTTTTTTTTTTTTTGCTTAATTCAAGATTTTTTATTTTTTTTTTTTTTTTTTTTTTGCTTTATTCATGATTTTTGCTTAATTCAAGATTTTTTTTTTGCTTAATTCAACATTCTGGAATGCTCTCTTTTTTATCTATTACATTTGGAACCTCTAAGTGATTTGATTCATCTTTAATTTCCACCCTTTACCAGATCTCAGGTCAAATATAAGGCTTTAATGTTCGACTTTCTGAGTTTTGGTTCATTTACTAAAATATTTTTTTCCCTGATTCCCACCCTGACTGTATTTGTGGTTAATGTAACTTTAAGTATAACATGACTTTCATACACAACGCTTGATGAAGTCTGTCATTTTACAGTCATTAAACCATTATTCATCACTAGTTCACTTCTGACCCCTAGGGCTTATGGAGTCACCCCCCCTTTTGTCCAAATATGGTCACTTCTGGCTTCAAACTCACCATCCATAGCCTTAAAAACAACTGTTCCGAAATCAGTGAGTGATGTCATGGTCCCTCTGGCAACGAATTAATTACAGTCAGTGTTTTTCATTTATTTCAAGCTGTGGCTAAACAGAAGGTAATAACAGGCTTTTGTTTTTAAACGTCTTATGATTAGTTTAACACAATCAGTCACAAAACAACAAGGTGCACTTCAGAAACTAAATCAAAAATGCCCTTGATGAGTTTTAGGTTATTATTGTTCTCTAGTCTTCGCTATAACATGGAAATAAAAGGTTGAGCAGTCTCTTTTTTTGACATAAATCTGCTTTATAGGCTACATTAGTCTAAGTTTTTAACCATATTTTTACCCTTATCCGTCAGTTTTCTTAACTTATATATTATGTTATCTCAAGAAATGCAAACTGACTCAATAAAGTGTTAAAACCTAATCAAGACTTTCTTTTTGGTATTCTTTACATATGTTTTTAACCACTAATTAATGTTCTGTTCAATAAACAGAAGCTGGGAAGATTTCACTTTATATACGATGGACAAATTTCATTATGGAGGAGAAACTTTTAGTGAAAAATGTTTCTACACTCACACAGACTCCATAAAGACCCAAACATCCACTGGCGACCAAAACCATCCATTGATCTGCAATGTTCAATACCTGTTGATCCATTAATTCTATCAATACATGTAAATAATTGGTATAAAATGCAGTTTTTCATCTTTTCATGGTCATCAGATATGACCCATTTAGACGTTCAGAGGCTCCGTAGTTACTGTGGAAACCAGAGGTCGCGTTAACCGAAAATATTCTGTCATTGACGGATTTTTTTTTTTTTTTTAAATGACGGAAAATTCTGAAGGCCGTCCGTCATTTTGACAGATTAAAATACTGAGGGTAATCTACCAAAGAAAGTTTTCACACAACACTGAACAGAACCTGTTCGCTGGATTGCTGGTCTGTCTGTCTGTGAACAAGGCATCAAACATTCCATAACAGCATTCTACCTGTATAGAACCAACAGCACCACTGTTCACAACTACACTGAATACAACAGCGGTACTGCAGTCACATGACTCACCGTTAGTCCACCTGTAGTAGACCCCCTGTCCAGTTAGTCCACCTGTAGTAGACCCCCTGCCCAGTTAGTCCACCTTGTAACTACCACAAAAGTAGCACTGGGTCTTTATGGGTTAACCTTTAAGTGATTTATCACCATTTATTAGAATATTATCTTCTGTATTTTTCACTGTGGCTTCATAGTTACCATGGAAACAGTGTCATCTTCTACGACATTGATTCACCAGTAAATCCCATGGAGTTGGATCAATGACAGTGGATGGACACACTTAGTATATGTTTTGTATTTTGCGGAAAAAGTCCCTTTTTCTTCAGTTTTCTCTGTTTCTGATATAATAAATCCTGTACTATAATCTGAGCTTTTATGAACATCTACATGATCAGTGAATTAAATACAGGAAAATACCTGATTTTTACCATAAAAAATACAATACAGAGGATAATATTAGAATAAATGCTGATAAATCACTTAAGAAAAGTTAAATACAGAGGAAAAACTAAGTTGTAAATGCCATATACACTGTAAAAAAAATCTGTAATTTAACAGAATTTTCACTGTTTATCTTACAGATTTTTCCTGTATTTTCAAGATACAGGAAAATATCAATGAAATGACAAAAATAGACTGTGATTTTACATGTCAAATGTAAAATAACATGAAAAAACTGTAACTGTGAATAACCATAAAATTTCCATTTTTTAAAATAATTTTTTTCTTTTTTTCGCAGAAAAATACAGTTAAAATACATTTGCAAATGTATCGTAATTTCACAAATATTTCTTTTCTATTCATGAGATTAAACTGTTAATTTAAAGTTTAATACTGTAAAATAATAATAATAATAATAATAATAATAATAATAAAACAAGATCAAATTACTGGCAATTAACCACAAAAGAAGTATTTGTTCTGTAAGTTTAACAAGACTTGTTTGTTAATTGACAAATATCTTGTGTAATTACAGGAGGTTTGACAACAAAAATGTTGAATAAATGTATTTTTGTGAATGTATAACATGTTTAAGTACTGATAAACTGTCCAAATACAGTTTTTATCAGTGGATTGTACAGCTTAGTCTCACTGAAAATTATTTATATATATATATATATATATTTATAAAAATAATGGATTGGATTTTAAATAGCGCTTTTCTAGACACCCAAAGCACTTTTACATTATTCATTCGCTCTCACATTCTCCCTCTGGTGGTGGTAAACTACATATGTAGCCACAGTTGCTCTGAGGCACTGGAGGCAAGGAGGGTGAAGAGTCTTGCCCAAGGACACAACGGACTGACTAGGATAGAGTGGGATTCGAACCGCCAACCCTTCGGTTATTGGACGACCCGCTCTACCACCTGAGCCATGGCCGCCCCATTATAAGTAATTTGATTGTTTTAATACATGAAAATATTCTTTATTATGTCAAAAAAATATGTAAAGTTAGGGCAAAAAAGTGTATTTTAATTCTGGAAAATTACAGTATTTTTATGAGATGGTTATTTTCTGTTATTTTACAGTATTTTTTTGCCACCCCAGCTGCCAGAATATTACTCTTTTTTTTTCACAGTTTTTTTTTTTTTTACAGTGTAAGTAACACTGGGTCTTTATGGGTTAATATACATTCAGTCTGCATTCCCTGATCTCCTAATTCTATTCGTTTATCACACGTTTCGGTATTTAAACTGGGTTTCTGAGATGGATTGTGTTTTAGTGCTTCTGTAGCTCTTACAGAAAAGTTTAGTGCTCACCTTATTAAAGATTTGTCTGTTTTTTCGCGGGTGTTTCTGCTATTTCTGAGTTGTGTGTGGAGGTTGTGATGAGCCAACAGTGTGCTGCTGTGCATGCATAGATTTGGATTTCTTTGGTCTGTTCCACTGTGTCATTAGACGGCCAGTGCTGTGTCATTATGGAGCACAGGCATGGGTGGAAGCAGCAGGAGAACAAGGTTGAGCTCTCCCTCAAAGATCCTCCTACACATTTCCCCCTTCTGTCTATCCGTCCGTCCATCTGTCTCCATCTATTTATCTGTCTGTATTTTTGTCTACTCTCTCACTCTCTCTCTCTTTTTTTTTTTTTTTTTTTCACACTTCAACTCTCACGATGCCAAATGCTAAAATGCAAATTCATTTCCTGAGGCTTAGGTTTAAAATGTTAAGCCTCGGCCCTTTTGTCATGTTCCCCAATTCCAACTGTTTTGCTTCATTAGAGCCCCTGAGATGATCTTAATTGCTTGGCTCCATGTAATTAGTTAAAAAGCTATATTTTTAAATGAGTTGCACAGCGGAGAGAAAAAGCCCTCATGTTATTGGCTGTTATTCTCTTATGCAATTGGGGGATATTTTCTTAAACCTCTAACATATTTTTCTACAACATTGTCCCAAAGCAGTGTTCCTCAGCAATTATATAATCATTTATTGTCCTTGTGTTTTTTGGAGCTCCTTAAGGGGCTGATATTGCCCAGAGGTGTCATTGTGATGTTCTTTTGTTTTGGCTCTGTGGTTTTAATGTGTTTTTCGCTCCCATCCTCCCCTTAGATTAAAGATCCAGACTCTCAATCTATCCCACAGCTCAACTCTTTATTGGGCTATATTTCCACTTTACTTTTTTGTCCTCTGTTTGTACGCTCAAGTGGAAAAGCTCTCGCTTAAGAGAAACGCATCAAGAACAAAATAGCCTCTGAAATGATCCGTCTCCTGCCAGGATGTTATCACAGCATCCCCCTCACAGAGTTTACAGAAGCTTTACGGACTTTTGATGAATTAAGACATGCGCGAACGGCTGGATTTACAAACGTATGTCACCTTAAGCGTCTAATGCAATAAGAAAGAGCGAGGGGAGCATTAAAGCGTTTACCATATTTGGGTTGTTGTGGCGCTGAAACGTGCCCCAGTGGAGCTGTTCAGAAAAAGTACAGCAAGTGGAAATATCCTCTCACAGTCAGCGAGGTTTAGTTGTGGGAAAAAACAAGTAAATGAACACATCTAGTCTTCATCTCCAGTTTGCGCTTTAATATTGAATTAATTTAGAGCAGGGGTGTCAAACTCATTTTAGTTCAGTTCCACATTCAGCTACATTTAATCTGCAGTGGGCCGAATCAGTAAAATAATAACAGAGTAATATAAAAATAATGTCAACTCCAAACTTTTCTCTATATTTTACAGTGAAAAAAGTCAAATTAAACAATGAAAATGCTTACATCTACAAACTGTCCTTTCAAACAATGTGAATAACTTGAACAAACTGAAAGAATAAGTGTAATTTTAACAATATTCTGCCTCAGTTTATCATTTCCACATGTTCATTATAGCGTACAGGTCACAGTGGATCCACAAATACACACAACATTTAGTATCAGGCAGAATATTGTTAAAATTGCACTTATTTTTCTTCAGACATTTTTCAGGTTCAGATTATTCACATTTTTGTAAAATATACGCACGCACGCACACACACACACACACACACACGTACACAAAGTGGTCTAAACAGTTTGTTATCTGTCCTAAAATAAATAATTTGGTTAAGTTTGTTGTCAATGTTGCTCTTCAGTTTGTTAAAAGAGAATACTTGCATTCTTGCATTTGCACATTTGCACTGATTATGCAGAACATTTGCAGATAAATAATGTTAGAGCAGTACCTTATTTTAATAAACAATCTTTGTAAACACCACATCCATGGGGGCCGCCTTTGTGGTTTGACGGGCTATGTCAGAAGTCGGAACTAGGAGTACATCGATCTAGTACGAGTTCACGGATGGGAAGTCACAGGTTTGACTGCCATTCCAGTGCATTTTCACCGGTAGAATCTTGGAAAAACACGAGTTACGGGCGGCCTGGAACGCAGTATTAGTATTCCAAACAAACAGCAGGGGCAGTCACGTACCAGAACACACTTAGGACCAAAACCACCCAAAAAAATCAATGCTATGGATCCACAGACTGTATCATTCACTGAATAAAGTATAAAGCTCATTGTTTCCACTCATGTGTATTATGGTATCACCAAGTTTTCTTCTTCAGACTAAAATTCAGATGCTTATGTTGGTTAAAATAACAGTGTGTCTTATAATCTTCACGTGCTGCTTCAACTCATTATACAGTTGTGGAAAAAATGATCAGACCACCCCTCGTTCTTCTTGTTTTCTTCAATTTCTTGTTCATTTTAACACCTGGTACAACTACAGGTACATTTGTTTGGACAAATATAATGAGAACAACAAAACCAACATATTTTTCTGTTGCTGAGACAGATTACCATAACTTTAAAACATCCTAAACAGCCACTGGTGACCGAAAGCATCTACTGATTTAAAATGTTTAATAACTTTAGAACCACTAATCCTATCAATACATGTAAATAATTCAGGTAAAATACAGTTTCTATTTGGTATGTGTTTTTTTTTTTTTTTTTTGGAAACACCATCATCGTCTGCCTCATTAATTCACCAATAAAACCTACTGTATGTAGTTTGATAAATGTCTGGTTGTAGACACTTGTGTTTTTATTCAGTTAATGATATATTTTGCTGAAAAAAGCCACTTTTTCTTCAGTTTTACCTGTTTTGATGTAATAATCTTTAAATTTACTCTTTTATCTTTAACCCATAAAGAATCTGTGCTACTTTTGTGGCAGTTCCCAAATGAATTTTTCTTTCTATTTCACCATTTCTTAAGTGATTTATCACCACTTATTATAATATTATACTCTGTATTTTGCACTTGTTCAGTGAAAATCAGGTATTTTCCTATATTAAGTTTACTGGTCATGTACTTTAATCACCATTCTGATATTACATTTGAGAGTTCTCGTAGTCGCGGAAAAAATCATTAGACCATCCCTTGTTTTCTTCATTTATCTTGTTCATTTTAATGCCTGGTACAACTAGAGGTACATTTGTTTGGACAAATATAATGAGAACAACAAAAACAGCTCATAAGAGTTTAATTTCAGAGCTGATATGTAGCTATTTTCCATGGTTTTCTTGATAATAACCAAAATGACTTAAGTTCTTACATCAATATCTATGGCATTGTACTGACAAAAACAGTGCTTTTAGACATTCCATGTTTTCTTTTCTGTCTGTTTTAGTCACATGATACACACAGGAGTTAGTATTTGATTGTATAACCATTGTTTTTGATGATTTTTGATGGTCTAATAATTTTTTCTGCGACTGTTGCTCAGTTAGCATAGATCTGTTAGCATATCTCTTTAACTTACCTCTGTTAGCGTAGCCCTGTTAGCTTATCTCTGTTAGCGTAGCACTGTTAGCTTATCTCTGTTAGCGCAGCTCTGTTAGCTTAGCTCTGTTAGCATAGCTCTGTTAGCATAGCTCTGTTAGCAAAGCTGTGTTTTTAGACAGAAAACAGTCATAGTAAAAGCACAAATCACCTCCGTTTTTTGTATTTTTTTTATCAGTTTGGAATGGTCCAAGCAAGGTCAGAACTGTCACCGTTTAGTCTGAACTTTCTATCGACAAACGCTAACGTAGCAAAGATAGTAACATCACATAATAACCTTCAGAATCAAAGTCCTTTCAGCTTCAAACCCATTCTTTTCATTTAGAGCTCAGTCCAGTGGTGAAAACAACAGCAGTGCTTCTAACTTTCATCTTTTCTTTGACTCTGAAACTTGTTTGAGTGGTTTTCATCTCATCCAATTAATTTCTGATGTTTTGGTTAAAAGCCCTGTGGTGTTAGCTTTTCTGACCATTTAATTCTAGGTTATTTTTATTTATTTATTTTTTGTGTGAGTCACTTTTTATTGGTTTTTCTTTCTTTTCAACCATTAAACATTTTACAGTGATACAACAGGATAGAATTAGAAGAAAACATAACAATGTAAATGTGAAAATCAAATGTAAAAAAACAAACAAACAAGAAAAAACAGCAAAAAAACAAAAAACAAACAAAAAGAATTCCAAAAACAATAGTTTTTTTTTTTTTTTTTTTTAATATTTAACAGTACAAATACCACATATAGCCCCTATATACATATAGCATATTGTACAGTCCTTGTATCTATGGATTATTACAAAACACCTACACACATTCTGCTGTTAACAGTATATAAACAATGGAAAAGGTACTTCATACAATGTCCTTCGTACATTGTCCTCGCACTGAATTCTAACATTTCTCCACTATTCTTTCATCACCTTATACTCTCACTAAATTTATGAAACACAGCTTTTCTTATTTAACACTAGAACTGCCAACGGGTCAAATTTACCCACAGCTGTTCAGTTTTGTTAATAAAATATCAAAATCCACCAATTTTTGCCTTGATATGCTTTTCATCCAGTCTATAAAAATTAGTGATGGGACTTCTGGCTCTTTGAAGGGAGCCGTTCACTAAAAAGAGCCGTTCAAAAGACTGGCTCTTTTATGTTTTTTCCATTATTTTGAAACACCATGTTTTAATGACTAAATAGGCTACATGTGATGATTGACATTACATTTTAAAGGTGTTTAATTGGCGCGGCAGTAAATATTATCTTACCGTAAAAAAGAATAGTAAGTTAAAATGTGTGGGCTAAGGTCATGACATGAGAGGTGACATTAGGCAAATGCTGGAATTTGACCAAAAACATCACGGTACATTATGTGGACTAGTCTGTAGCCTAAAAATGAAGACGAAAAAAAAACATGTTCTAATGAAATAACATTTTATTCTCCTCAAAACAAGAACAATAAATGTGTGTAAACGTACGGGAAAAAATTGCACAAAACACAACAGTGATTAATCGCTGCAATTACTTAAATACCTGAACTATAGTGCAATTCTCAAGTTGCATGCCCATCTTTTCTTTCTGAAGAGTGCATCCAAATACTCCTCCTTTTTCTTTGGCTCATTACTCACAGGTGGTATTTTTTTCTGGGGAGATTTATACAAGTACACACAGGCAAATTAGAATAAAATAACAATATTAATTTCACTAGTAACACTGTATTTGGTCAAATCTACATGTGTTGCTTTTTCTCCATTTACATTTTTTTCTTTATTGTTTTGTTGTCTTGTGTTGTTTCCACCACACATAAGTGGTATTGTTTTCAACTACACTTTATTGTTTTCCATATACTAATATTATGTTATATTTTATATCCATATACGAATATAATGTTCCATATACTTTCATTATAACTTAAATTATATATTTTATAAGTATTATTATTATAGCATTTTTTCCTAGGGACATTTATTCAAGTGCACACAAGCAAATTAGAATAAAATAATAATAATTTCACAATAACACTGTATTTGTTCAAATCTACATGTGTTCCTTTTTCTCTATTTGCATTTTTTTCTTCTCTGTATTGTTTTGATGTCTTGTGTTGTTTCCATCACACATAAGTGGTATTTTTTTCCATATATTAATATTATATTTTATATCTTATATCAATATACTAGTATACTTTTTTATATATTGTTTTTCATATACTTTCATTATTACTTAAATTACATATTTTACAAGTATTATTACTTAAGCATTTTTTACTGGGACATTTACACACAGGCAAATTAGAATAAAATAATATTAATTTCATAATAACACTGTATTTGTTCAAATCTACATGTGTTCCTTCTTCTTTATTTGCATTTTTTTCCTTCTCTATATTGTTTTGATGTCTTGTGTTGTCTCCATCACACATAAGTGGTATTTTTTTTTTCCATATACTAATATTATATTTTATATCAATATACTAGTGTAATGTTCTATTGTTTTTCATATACTTTCATTATTACTTAAATTCCGTATTTTACACGTATTATTATTATAGCATTTTTTCCTAGGGACATGTATAGAAGTACACACATGCAAATTAGAATGAAATAACAATAATAATTTCACAATAACACAGAATATGATCAAATCTACATGTGTTGCTTTTTCTCTATTTACATTTTTTTTCTTCTCTGTATTGTTTTATGTCTTGTGTTGTCTCCACCACACATAAGTGGTATTGTTGTCCACTACACTTTATTGTTTTCCATATACTAATATTATGTTATATTTTATATCCATATACGAATATAATGTTCCATATACTTTCATTATAACTTAAATTATATATTTTATAAGTATTATTATTATAGCATTTTTTCCTAGGGACATTTATTCAAGTGCGCACAAGCAAATTAGAATAAAATAATAATAATTTCACAATAACACTGTATTTGTTCAAATCTACATGTGTTCCTTTTTCTCTATTGGCATTTTTTCCTTCTCTATATTGTTTTGATGTCTTGTGTTGTCTCCATCACATATAAGTGGTATTTTTTTGCATATATTAATATTATATTTTATATCTTATATCAATATACTAGTATACTTTTTTATATATTGTTTTTCATATACTTTCATTATTACTTAAATTACATATTTTACAAGTATTATTACTTCAGCATTTTTTACTGGGGACATTTACACACAGGCAAATTAGAATAAAATAATATTAATTTCATAATAACACTGTATTTGTTCAAATCTACATGTGTTCCTTCTTCTTTATTTGCATTTTTTTCTTCTCTATATTGTTTTGATGTCTTGTGTTGTCTCCATCACACATAAGTGGTATTTTTTTTCCATATACTAATATTATATTTTATATCAATATACTGGTGTAATGTTCTATATATTGTTTTTCATATACTTTCATTATTACTTAAATTACGTATTTTACAAGTATTATTATTATAGCATTTTTTCCTTGGGACATTTATACAAGTACACACATGCAAATTACAATAAAATAACAATATTAATTTCACAATAACACTGTATTTGGTCAAATCTACGTGTTTTGCTTTTTTCTATTTGCATTTTTTCTTCTCCTTGTATTGTTTTGTTGTCTTTTGCTGTCTCCATCACACATAATTGGTATTGTTTTCCACTACACTTTATTGTTTTCCATATACTAATATTATGTTGTATTTCATATCCATATACTAATATTATGTTCCATATACTTTCATTATTACTTAAATTATGTATATTACAAGTATTATTACTTAAGCATTTTTCCTTGGGATATTTATACAAGTACACACAGGCAAATTAGAATAAAATAACAATATTAATTTCACAATAACACTGTAATAATATAAAAATATATAAATAATCTACATGTTTTGCTTTTTCTCCATTTATATTTTTTTCTTCTCTGTATTGTTTTATGTCTTGTTTTGTCTCCATCACACATCATTGGTAGTATTTTCCACCATAATTTGTTTTCCATATACTAATATTATATTATTACGTTATATTTTATATCCATAAATTAATATAATGTTCTATATATTGTTTTCCATATACTTTCATTATTACTTAAATTACATATATTACAAGTATTATTATAGCATTTTTTCCTAGGGACATTTATACAAATACACACAGGCAAATTAGAATAAAATAACAATAATAATGTCACAATAACACTGTATTTGGTCAAATGTACATGTGTTGCTTTTTCCTTATTTGCATTTTTTTTTCTTCTCTATTGTTTTGATGTCTTGTGTTGTCTCCACCACACATAATTGGTATTGTTTTCCACTATAAACACTGTCACTGCAGAAAAGATAATTAAATTAATGCACTGATTATAATACAAATACAATTACAGTAATAATTATGGTATTTCACAGTATTCGTATTAGCGTTGATAGCGCAGATCAGTGGGTAATGAGTCTGTTTATTGCCATACTTTAGTGTCTGTCTACATTAAAGTGGTCAGGTTTAGTCTGCATCATCCTGAAGAGTTTGAAGAAATAATGATGAAGAATTAGCATAAGTCTGTGAGCTGCAGGTCCGGCGTCTGAATTCTGACGTGCAGCGAGTCGGATTTACAGATGTTTTAGAGTCGTATTCGAATGTAAATGCATGTTGGATTTATTCTAAAACTCCAGCAGTACAAATTAATCTGCCACATTCTAGATAACTAATGGAAACTCTGCAGATGTATGTACTGTAGGTACAGGAAAACTTCATTTAACATCTACTTCATCTACATATTGTAATGAAAAAAACAGTTCCTCGACAGATGACAACATCATAAAACTGTCACACAGCCTAAGCCTCTAGAAAGCAAAGAAAACTAGAGGAAAACTTGTTTTAGTTGGTTGTAACTCGCCTACATTTTACAAGAGGTGAGAAACTAGTGATTCAGATCGTGGATTGTGTTCTTTCTCTGAGGATTGTCATATGATTATTTGGCCAGATCACCCAACCCTACGTTATTTATCACAGTTTATGAA
The DNA here is from genome assembly GCF_902148855.1 of Sphaeramia orbicularis. Taxonomy (NCBI): domain Eukaryota; kingdom Metazoa; phylum Chordata; class Actinopteri; order Kurtiformes; family Apogonidae; genus Sphaeramia; species Sphaeramia orbicularis. The sequence goes on from NC_043964.1 coordinate 12,497,561, forward strand.
GGATACAGGTTTATGAACCACATGAGATAGATTTAATACTATATTCACTGCTTAGAGAAGCTTTAAAACACTGTTATGACATAAGATACCCTGCTGTCAAGAGAATTATAGAAAATAAAACATGCTGAATGGATGATTTTGAGTCATTTGGCAGTTTTAGATAAACTGTATGGTATCCCGGTTTTTTTTGTTTGTTTTTTTGTTCTTTATATTTTATTGTTTTAATATAAGGTACAAAACAAACATAGGTCACAGGTACATTCAAACATTTACACATTTACTGTTCACAGATTGAATGAAAAAGTCCCATTTTTTTCCAATACTCAAACATGCGGCCCGGGGGCCAAAACTGGCCCGCCAAAGGGTCCAATCCGACCCGTAGGATGAATTTGTGAAATGCAAAAATTACACTGAAGATACAAAGAGTCAGTCCTTTTACTGCACAGGGTGGGGAAGCAAAATTTACAATATTTTGAGGCAGGGATTGAAAGACAGTGTATGACCAATTAATTAATTGAAAGTCATGAGAATTTATTTGCCACAAGAAAATTGACATAATAGAAAATGTTTTTATTCTATGTGTCGTCCTTCTTTCTCAATAACTGCCTTCACACGCTTCCTGAAACTTGCGCAAGTGTTCCTCAAATATTCAGGTGACAACTTCTCCCATTCTTCTTTAATAGTATCTTCCAGACTTTCTGCTAATAGTTTTGCTCATAGTCATTCTCTTCTTTCCATTATAAACAGTCTTTATGGACACTCCAACTATTTTTGAAATCTCCTTTGGTGTGACGAGTGCATTCAGCAAATCACACACTCTTTGACGTTTGCTTTCCTGATTACTCATATGGGCAAAAGTTTCTGAAAAGGTATGGATAATAGTGTTAGGTATGATTATGACATCAATATATGTTTGGTTTCAAAACAACTGACGTAGTGCCTGCTGAGAAAAAAACAACTAAATGTTCATTGTAAATTTTGCTTCCCCACCCTGTAGGGGCCATATAAAGCCCTACTTTAGTCTCAAGTGGGTCATAGCAGTAAAATACTATCATAAAAACCTACAAATAATGACAATTCCAAATTTTTCCTCTGTTTTAGTGTAAAAAAAAAAAAAAAAGTGAAATTACGTGAAAATGTGTAAATTTACAAACTAGCCTTTCACAAAAAATATGAAAAACTAGAAATGTCCTAAGAGAAGTAAATGCAATTTTACTAATATTTTGTCAGTTATTAAAATACTTTGTGTGTATTTGCAGATCTATTGTAATCTGTAAGTTGTAATGCACATTTACAAATGATAAGCAGAGGCAAAATACAGTTAAAATTGCACTTGTTTTTCGTAATAAATTTCAGTTTTTTCATGATTGTTTATGTTATTCACATTTTTAAAAGGACAGTTTATAGATGAAAACGTTTCCAAAATGTAATTTTACTTTTTTCACTATAAAACATATTGAAATGTTTGGAGTTGGCACTATTTATATATTATTTTATTATTAATTTACTGGTCCGGCCCACTTCAGATCATACTGGGAGGATGTGGCCCCTGAACTAAAATGAGTTTGACACCCCTGCTTTACACCCTTGTGTTGTTGTAGGCAGAGAGTGTAGGTCATAATTTCCATTAAATGGATATGATTGACATTTTTTATCACCAAGAAGCTTGAGGGAGGGTCCTTTTTTTGCCAGTATTTGGTGATGACTTTTTTTGCCTGCGGCAGGTAGTATTCTAAACAGATATACGTCACTTTTACATAATTCCTCTGGGGGAATGCTAAAAAACAAAGCAGCCAATGTCATATCAAAATGAACACCAGAAACTGAATACATTAATTTGATCATATCTCCCCAAAAGCCTATAGTGGTTCATTTTTAGATTAGGGTTAGGATTTGAACCTAGGATTTACATTTGAACCATGTTTACACTGATTTGATTTAACCCTATAACGCCGAATGTATCATATTTGAAACATGAGTTTTGAAGCCCTCTACATGATCAGTGTGATTTTTCTTTTTCTTGAATAACCTGGTGTATACAATTAGATACATGCAATACACAGATAATCCACCAGGGGGGGACATACATGGAAATTGATATTTGAAAAAAAATTATTTGGTTGTTTAGGCTCCAGTTTCAAAGAAGTGGAATTTTCTGTCAATGATTTAATGGTTCAGGCTTTACAGCAGCGGTCTCAAACTCCTTTTCTTTCAGGGGCCACATTCAGCCCAATTTGATCTCAAGCGGGCCGGACCAGTAAAATAATAGCATAATAACCCATAAATAATGACAACTCCAAATTTTTGTCTTTGTTTTAGTGCAAAAAAACCCAATTAAATTATGAAAATACTTACTTTATAAACTATAAAAAAAAAATAAAATAAAAACGTGAATAACCTGAAAAACTGAAATTTAAATTAAAAAATTAAGAAAATTGAGTGCAATTTTAACAATATTATGCCTAAACTTATAATTTCCACATGTGCATTGTGGATCGGATCTACAAAGACACTAAACACTTAGTAACAAGCAGAAAATAGTTAAAATTGTGCTTAATTTTCTTTAGACAATTCATATTTGTTCAGGTTATTCACATTTTGTTGTTACAGGACAGTTTGTAAATGTAAATATTTCCATAATTTAATGTTATTTTTTGCACTAAAACAAAGAAAAAATTTGAAGTTTGTATTATTTATAGGCATAATGTAATATTATTTTTCTCACATCAAATCGAGAAGAAAATATGGAGTCATTATTTCTTGCAGGTTATTATTCTATTATTTTACTGTAGATCAAATTGGTCTGTATGTGGAATCTGAACTAAAATGAGTTCACCAGCCTTGACTGTGCAATTTTTGCACTTTGCTAATTCATCCCACGGGCCAGACTGGAACCTTTGGCGGGCCGCATTTGGCCCCCGGGCTGCACGTTTGAGACCCCTGCTTTACAGGGTTAAAAAAGGTTAAATATAGAGAAACAAATATTTGCAAACTACCATAAAAGTAGCACTGGGTCTTTATGGGTTAATAACTTAATCACGTCTTAGATCTTTAAATGTGTCTCTGTCTGTGTTCAGCTACAGGAAAACCTCAGCTGTCATATCTAGATGTGATCTGCAGAGTCTGTCACTGTTGTGTGCAGATGTCTGTACCACAGCCTCAAACTGGAAGAATGCCATGTATTCTACAAGAAGCTGACGCTCTGTGTGAGTCAAAGCCATTTCCTGAGGTTCCCACAGATTAAACTTTCCATACATCATGGTTGGAAGCGGCCCAGCCCTCGCTTCCCCTGCTCCATGACGTCACCGGCCTCGTCTCAACCCTTCGCAGAATTGAACGTTCACCTTTTGTTGTTTATAAAGCCACTGCTGACACGTACATCGTTGTTTATCTGGAGGAGGAACAGGACAGAACGGCTGCTTCGGTGGAAGAGAGTCACAGAAAAGCAGCTTTTCTATCACCGGCAATTTGATAGTCCACTATAACTCTATTTTACATGTTTATTTTATTTTCTTAAATTTTTTTACTGCATGTTTCCATGTTCTATGTATGCACCAACCACTGAAGCAAATCCCTAGTAATGTGAACCCTGTTTACTGACATGGCAATAAACATGAACAGAAAACACTTAACCCATAAACACCCAGTGCTACTTTTGTGGCAGTTCTCAAATGATTTTTTCTCTTTATTTAACCCATAAAGACCCAAAAACATCCACCTTTAACACAAACCATCTACTGTTCTAAACTGATTAATACCTGTAGATCCACTAATCCTATCAATACATGTCAATAATTAGTGTAAAATACAGTTTGTCATCTTTTCATGGTCATCAGATATGACCCATGTGGACGTTCAGAGGCTCCGTAGTTACCATGGAAACACCGTCATCTTCTACAACATTGATTCACCAGTAAAACCTATGGAGTTGGATCCCCCCAACAAAATACAGATATTACAATAAATGGTGATAAATCACTTAAGAAAAGTTAATATAGAAGAAAAAAATATTTTGTAACTGCCACAAAAGTAGCACTGGGTCTTTAAGGGGTTAACCTTTAAGTAATTTATTGCCATTTATTAGAATATTATCCTTTGTATTATGAATTTTTCACTGTAAGTCATGTATTTTCCTATATTTAATTTCCTATGTTTGATTTAGATATTCATGAAAACTCAGGTTAATATATCAAAATAGAACAAAATGAAGAAAAAGTAAGTTTTGCAGCAAATATATCATAACTAAACATCCAACTCCATGGGTTTTACTGGTGAATCAACGGTGCGATTTGTTTGGGGGGAATGGGGGCGATCAACTCCAGCAGCATTTGTGTGTCCAGGGGATACAGGTTAGAAGTTGTAAAAATTTCATGTACAATGCGCCTATGGCAGTGGGCGGCTGCTCGTCTTTCAGACAGGGGAAGCTCATCGTCAGCTTACATCAAAAATAAGTCAGGTTATTTAAACATAAATTAGTCCCTCCCTTCCTTTTTAAGAAAATGGTCAGTGACCTTATCGTACCAACTAAACAAGAAAACGTTGAAATTATGTTAAATTGAAACAAGGAAGTACAATGAGTGTGTTTTATTTACAGTGCAAGAAATGAACAAGTAATTTCGTAGTGGTTTCTCTCTCGATTTCGCAGCAGAATGTGCGACGGTATTAAACTGAACTGTGTCAGTGAAGGAGGAGATCTCAAACTACCTGTCAATCAAATGGTATTCAGCCTTTCGATTGATTCTCCAATCAGCACGTGGAAGCTCAGCGTCCAGCCCGGCCGAGCTCCGCCCACAGCTCCATTCACACCCAGAGACGCCGAGCATCCGGGGGCGGGACAACATCGTGGAATTTATCCAATTACCATCCAGTTTTGAGGCAATGAAAAAAACTGTTCCACTCAGTCCCATTGAAGTGCATGGACACTGAGCGTCTACGGACAAATGCACTGAGCAGAGATCGAATGAGAAAACAGGAATGAATGAGAAGTGAACAACATCGAGTCTGTTGATTTGTGATAAAGCTGATTCTGAACGAACTCGTCTGTGAGATGAACGTGTTCTAACACATTTGTAGTCAATGAAATGTCAACACAACCGAACATATTTAACCATTTAATTTTCATAATTTTAGGGGAAGCTGAGCTTCCCTTACAGTCTGTGAGAAATCACCTCTGGCTTATGGAGAAGAAAAGGTTTACCACAGATAGCATCTATAAAAGTAGGGTTATCATTTGGATTTTTTGGAGAGGTGGAAGTGGGCGTGACTAGAGATGTCCACGTGAAATTTGGTGATGATTGATCGCAGTTTTTGGACATTAAGCTACGTTAAGCTTTTTCACTATAATGAGTGTCTATGGAGAGGACAAAGCTTATCTCTAACCCAAAGAAGTGAGGTTATAATTTTGGTTTTTGTAGGAGTGAAAGTGGGCATGACTGGAGATGCCTACACAAAATTTGATGATATTTGATCGCAGTTTTCAGACAATCTACGTTCAGCTTTTACTACATAAGCGTTTTCGAATGTTCCTGCGATTGTTCCTCCCAGTTGTGCCGGAACATTAAACAGGTGCAGAACTCCTCTAATGACATCCTATATCCATGTCTCTGAGATTAAATCAGCCGCAGACATACGGAGACATTTAACATTCGATCTAATCAACGTTTAATATCAATCTGGCTAAAAAGACCTCGCCAAATTGCCGCTTTAATGACGACAAGTACAGAGGGAAAGGAATGAAACATGAGTGGAATGATGGCTATTGTCTGTCTGGGCTGTCTCTGGGGCTGCCTGGATTTGAAAGACAACTCCTGTGGTGTATTAAACTAACATGGTTTGGGAACAGGGGAGCTCAGATCAGTGGACAACTGCGTTTGTGATCCCCCACAACGGCGTGACACAGCACACCCCCACCCCCACCCCCACCCACTCCGATGCCACTGGGCCTTTCTGCGAAATCGAACACCGCCAGAGCCCAGAAGTGCTCAGACACATGCTATTCGGCCCCACGGCTGTGTTAGGGTCCACAGCAGGAAGGCTCTTAAGTGTTGACAGTGCTCTTCTGACTGAAGGGGGGGGTTAGGGAATTCAATATCGGGCTTATTAAAGAGCAGCAATAACAAAAAAAGAAAAAAGAAACATTATGAAAAAAAAAGAGAGAGAGTGAGCAGAGTCGAGATGACCTCCAGGGACACCGATGGTGAGGAGCTTCAGGCTCGTGTTCGTGACAACAATGAAATTAAAAAAAAAACAGGAACCTGAGTCTAATGCTGCCTTCGTGTGCTGTCAGGAAGATGAACCTTTCCACTGGTGAATTTAAAATTACCAGTGCGTTGCGTTCAAGTGCTTTTGTAGTCGTAGCGAAATAAAGCATGGCTGACACAATGTGTTGTAACCTGCTACTTGTGTAAAACAGTGTTAAACGTGCTAATTATTTCATTTCATTTTTTTCCATTTTTTTATTTCAAACATGCAAAGAAACAAAATAAAACAAAACAAAGCAAATTAAGACAAAAACAAAATAACATTTAAATGGACAGAATCTATCTTCAGCACATACAAGTCTGAATATTGCATGGTCGAAAAGGAGTAGGAAGAAGTATGAACTTATTTAATCCTACCCCTCAGTAGAATCAAACAATACTGTTTTCCTAATTTTAGCATCGAACCACAACAATCCATAATGCAGTAACTGAATTATACACAACAAAATGTTCATGGTAGTACAGTCACACAAACAGACGCAACAATTCAACCATTTTCTTCAATAATTCCAGCAGATTTATCAGTACATCATCCATAAACCAACAGGCCTCATTTTCATTATTAAATACTGTACCTCTCAAGAATCAATTCTTTATATCTTTTTTAAACTGAATTATGTTTGATATTTGTTTTATCTCCACACACAATTTGTTCCATAATTTTACTCCACAGATGGTGAAACAGAAACTTTTTAACAGTTTGTACTTTATGAATCTTTAAATTCCATTTTCCCCGTAAATCATAGCCTCCCTCTCTTTCACAAAACATTTCTTGAAATTATATATAATGATATTTTGCACACTTATTATGTATATTTATTTTATTATCATATTGATAATATATTGTCTAGTACATATTGTAAAAAGTGCTGTTCTAATTTTATGTCTGAATAGATTGTTTTATTATGTATATTTGGTATATACAGACATATTCATGGCTATATATATATATATATATATGTTTGTATATTTAGAGCTTTAAATATGTATATATTTTACTTTTATTTTTCTATTGTATTAATTTCTTTCCTGCTACTTTATTATACTTGAATGGAGCAGCTATAACACCCAATAATTTGGGATAAGGCATATTGTTTTTGGCTCAGGTTGTTTGTTAACATTCTAGCAGCAAAGCTATTGGTTGAATTCATACTAAATTTGGTTTATAGATTGTCAGTGACCCAGAATAGATGTGGTTACATTTTGGAAAAAGTAGGTCCAAGTTCACATTTTTTACAAATTAAAAAAAAAAAATGCTCCCATTTACAGATAGATAGATAGATAGATAGATAGATAGATACACTTTATTAATCCCCATTGGGAAATTCATAATGGCTGAAATTTCAAACATCTATTAAAAAAACATCAATTTTGTTTCAATTTACTTAAAACTTGGCAAATATATAGAAATAATTGATATGCTGATATCAGCACACACAGACATCTGGATTGACGCCAAAATAAGGTACAATACGTGCAAGGGGCGGGGTTTGTTGTGCCTGGCACCACTTGTTTTCAAAATATTACAACTTTAAAGGTGGGGTCTGAGATGTTTTTCTAGAGCATTTTTTACTGTATTGCTTAAAATCCCCTTTACACCCCGATTACAACTAATTAATGAAATGCTCTAACACAAAAATTTATAAAATCAGTCACCTGTGGAACGGACAGGACTGAAAAAACACCATCCAATCATTTTGAGCGCCCACTTGAAATGATTGAATGATGATATGTCTATGAAACTCAACTGCCATTGGACCCCCCCACTGGGTTGGGGGGGTCCATAACTAACGTAACAAACGCTGGCGTGAAACAAAAGTGAAACTTTATATACTTTAAACGTCCAACTACGGGTTCTATTCCTCTGTTATACAGTGTGAGTGAGAGAGAGAGAGCACGCTAGTATCAGTGTTTTAGAACTACCGTAGTTCCTAGGGGCCAAACAACGTCCATTTTATCACCGTCTCTTTCCTCGTTGTTGTCTTTCATCGGGACCTGAACTAATCCAAACTGAACTGGACTGATGGCGGAGGGTCTTTGGTCTCTTCCTTCCAGGTTCACATCATATTTGTTTTTTGTTTTTTTTGTTTTTTTAATCTTATATCAGCTGTTATTTCGTATTTCAGGTCAATGTGTGCGTCCTTCAATATGTCCGTGTGGAACTTGCGCAGATTTAAAGTTCAGCATCAAACAACGTCTTTGGTTTCTTTTCCTCATCATACTGTGCCGTTTCGATACAGCTGTGTACCGAACCGAACAGGTGTGTACCGAAACGGTTCGGTTCGGTTCGTGTACCGTTTCAGGCCTAGCCAACAGATAACGCGGCAATTAAAAGTGGTGTGTTATCTGTAGGTAATTCATGATAGCACATTGCAGTAGCTCGTATATACATTTATTTTCCTAGTTCCCCAGTGGAAAACGCGACATGAGGGTGCGTTCATGTGCAATTTTCGAGTTCCTAAGTAGTGTTTATCATAATTCCCACAGCCCATGAAGGCAGCATCATTCTACCGTGGGATACGAGTGTGCGTCCACGCTCACCAGGCGTCATCTACCGTATCTGCAGAGTCCAGACCCGCTGGCAAACTTCCCTCCTTGCCAATCTTAATTACGATGTTGTTTTTGGAGGCAGTTTTTTTAATTAATAGGATCGGACATCCGTCAGGCCTTTGCGTCGCTCTTGTTAGCTTAAACCAGTCCGGGCCACCTGCTTCCTATGCGCTATGCAGAGCCACACATTAATTCCCATTAACCACTGGCTGTTTTAGACTAACTTCACTCAGAATAATGTGTGGAGGCAAGAACACGCACTCAACTACAGTGTTTTAGTGTTTTAGAGGCAAATATCTACTTTAAACTCGACTATGTTTACAGCACAGTAGAGTAAAAATGACTGTGTGGGTCACTTTTGGATCATTTTTGGTCATTTTACTGTTAGTTTTTAGTCATTATGTTGGTTATTTTATGTTTTTTGTTTTTTATTGAACCTTTATTGAACCATGTAGGTCAACTGAGATCCAGTTTTCATTTACAACAATGACCTGTCCAATATAAAAAATACAATAAAGACATGATTAAAATATAAAAACAGATAATATATGTCATATCAGTGTAGAGAGAATAATGTTTACAAAACTTCTGGTGACAAAGTTAAAAAGTAAATGGCTAAAAACAGTAAAATTGTTATTCGTCGACTGTTTTAGTCATTTTTGGTGCTTTTGTTGGTAAAACTCTTAGTAATTTTGTGTTTTGTTTTTACATATTTCGTCATCTTTTTCACTATTTTGATTTTTTTTTTGTTGATTTAGTTTTGTGTGATCATTTGTCATTTTAAGTCATTTTATCGATTATTTCCTTCTTTTTTAGTCATTTTATTGATCCATTTCTTAATTTTGCTCATTTGTTTGAGTATTTCATCCTTTTTTGCGATTTTTTTTAAATCAGATTTTGACTAATTTATTATCCTTTGGAAAATTCTGCTCATTTTCTGGTCTTTTTGTAGATAATTTTATTGATCAATTTGTTCATTTTATTGGCAAATTCATTCTTTGTCATTTTTGTTCTTTTCTTTTGACTAGGTCTATGGTGAGTTTTGTTCATTCCTTCATTGTTTCATTTTTACTCAGTTTCTTGATTCATTCTTTAATTTCTGTTCATTTTATTCATTTTTGTGCTCATCTTGTTTGATCGTTTGAGTAATTTTAAGTCATTTTATCAATTATTTCTTTTTTTTTTTTTTTTAAGTCATTTTATTGATCCATTTCTTAATTTTGCTCATTTGTTTGAGCATTTCAATTCTATTTGTGATTTTTTTTTTTTAATCAGATTTTGACTAATGTATAATTTTTTGGTAAATTCGGTTCATTTTGTGGTAAATTTGTAGATTATTTTATTGATTAATGTGTTCATTTTATCGGCAAATTAATTCTTAATTTTTTTTTTTTTTTTTTTTGTTCATTTCTTTTGACTATGTCTATGGTGAGTTTTCATTTTTACTCAATTTTGTGACTCATTTTTCAATGTCTGTTCATTATTGTGTTCATTTTTTTCATTGCCCGTTCATTTTGGTGATTATTTCACTCATTTTCTTCACTGTTTTGGAGATTTTCTTGAGTTTTGCAGCATAAATCTGTTCTCTATTTTGTTAATTTTTGCTCATTTTGTTGATTATTTTGTTCAATTTGCTGATTATTTTCTTCTTCCTCCACATGTGAATCAAAAGTGTGAAAGAACTTATGAGGTCTGTATGTTCTTTCATCACATCATCTTTCTCACACTGCCTCCAATCTGATAAAATCCCCTTTCACAGAGTGCCTCTTTTCCTGATACATGTCATCTGTACTGCTAATAACCTCCCTTTATGCCAGCTCGGGCTCCGGGAGATAATATATAATACATCCGTAAACCACTATTCCTGACAGAGATAGCTATCAGCTTTGTAAACTGTCATATAAATGATGTGAGTGGCATCGGCTCTGAAAGGCCCGGCCAAGGACTGCACCTCATATTGGAGACGGAGCACTGTAAAACCTGCATGTATATTGACCGTATTGATGGATCATGCTCTACGTTGGCCTCAGTAGATTAAGACTTGACTGGAAGAATTAGGGGTGAGGCGAAAGGGGTGTGAGTTTAGGGAGGAATGACGGCTGAGAGCGGGCTCAGTCTGAGATTGAGTGAGAGGAGATGTGGAGGCGACAGGCGGTGGGAGATTGTTTTAAGGACAAAAGGCTGTCATTTGTATGGTAATCCTGGACTCTGAGGACAGAACCCACTGAGACTGTCTACTGTGGACCAGTGGAGACTGGTGGCTTTGAAATTAGACTGACAAACTGAGCTGGAGATGTGTGTGTGTGTGTGTGTTTATTAGACGCATGTGTCAACTTAGACTGGAATAGTAAGTCGTTATTACCGCCACCAAGGAGGTTATGTGATCACATTGCTTTGTGTGTTTGTTTGTTTGTTTTCTAGCAACTTTACGGTAAAACTATTCCAACCATCTTTACTTAATTGTATTTGATGATTTGTAATGTGGATTACATTTTTATTGTTTTAACTTTAGTTTATTATTTCAGTTATATTGTATTTTTTAATCCTTTTTTTTGTGTATTGTTCTTTTCGGGGGAAGGTATTCATATAAGCCTTCTTTTTGGCTTCTAACCTCTCCCGCACAATTTTGTTACATGTTTGAATGTTGTTGTTTTTTTCTATTGCTGTTTTTATTCTGTGCAAATATAAAAATAAATAAATAAATAAACAAATAAATAAACCAAATTGTCCCCACAGATAGGCCTAGGCCCTGGGACCAACCCATTAAATTTTGGGCCAAGTAGGCCAAAGTTCAAGGTCACAGCAAGGTCACAAAATCTTCAATTTTCCCATCTCTCATCATTGAGCAATTTTCAAAAATTCATAAAAAATTCAAAACGACTCTGATTAGCCTCCAATTTGATCCATCCGTAGCTTATACAGGGTGGGGAAGCAAAATTTACAATATTTTGAGGCAGGGATTGAAAGACAGTATATGACCAATTAGTTTATTGAAAGTCATGAGAATTTATTTGCCACAAGAAAATTTCCATAATAGAAAATGTTTTTATTCTATGTGTCGTCCTTCTTTCTCAATAACTGCCTTCACACGCTTCCTGAAACTTGTGCAAGTGTTCCTCAAATATTCAGGTGACAACTTCTCCCATTCTTCTTTAATAGTATCTTCCAGACTTTCTGATAATAGTTTTGCTCATAGTCATTCTCTTCTTTCCATTATAAACAGTCTTTATGGACACTCCAACTATTTTTGAAATCTCCTTTGGTGTGACGAGTGCGTTCAGCAAATCACACACTCTTTGACGTTTGCTTTCCTGATTACTCATATGGGCAAAAGTTTCTGAAAAGGTATGGATAATAGTGTTAGGTATGATTATGACATCAATATATGTTTGGTTTCAAAACAATTGACGTAGTGCCTGCTGAGAAAAAACAACTAAATGTACATTGTAAATTTTGCTTCCCCACCCTGTAACAATATCTTTTATCTGGGATAAAATTGTCCGCATCCACTGTGGAATGTGGACTCTGTGGACATTTCAATTTAACAGTGAAAATCCCATTTACCACACATTTTTCATTACTTCCGCCAGGAGGTATTGTGATCACTTTGCTTTGTGTACGTGCATGCATGTTTGTTTGTTTGTGTGCAAGATAACTCAAAAAGTTATGAACGGATTTTCATGAAATTTTCAGGAAATGTTGATACTGGCACAAGGAAGAAATGATTAAATTTTGGTGGTGATCGAGGGGGATGGGGGGCGGGGGGGCGGGGGGGGGCTTGCGGGGTTTAATACTGACATCTAAGGACTGAAGTCAGTAAATGCATCATTTCTGTTTTTAACTTCATTTCCCATCATGCAGCGTGGTACTGCGCTTCCAGTCATCTAAGCAACATGATTATAAGGCTACTGTATTTCAAAATGACTAATATCTTCCAAAATATGCGTCCTATTAACTTGCTGACATATTTAATGTGGAGATGGGACTATTCCTCAACTGTAGGTATCATATTGACCATACACACACACACACACACACACACACACACACACACACACGCACACACACTCTGAGACCTTCCAGTATAATGATATAGATAACATAATAAGATACTTATTATTATCACTATTTACTATTTTGCCACTTCTCTCTTACATTGTGCTTTCCAATGTGTGCAATTGCAATTTTTTCATTATTGGTTTTTTTTTTTTAATTAATTTTTTTAATAGTTATTTTCATAGTTTTGTAATTGTATTACTTTTTTTTGTCTTTTTTCTCGAGGTATTTCTTGTGTGTATATTCGGTGTTGTGCTGCTTTTGGAACCTCAATTTCCTGAGGGTATTACAAAGGATCAATAAAGTTCTATCTAATCTAATCTAATTCTAATCTAATCTAACCTAATCTAGTCTAACCTAATCTAGTCTAATCTAATATAAACTAATCTAACCTAATCTAATCTAACCTAATCTAATCTAGGCTAACCTAATCTAGTCTAACCTAATCTAATATAACCTAATCTAATATAAACCTAATCTAATCTAGTCTAACCTAATCTAGTCTAACCTAACCTAACCTAATCTAATCCAATCTAATCTAATCTAATCTAATCTAATATAAACTAATCTAACCTAATCTAATCTAGTCTACCCTAATCTAGTTTAACCTAACCTAACCTAATCTAATATAAACCTAATCTAATCTAATCTAATTTAATCTAATCTAGTCTAACCTAATCTAGTCTAACCTAACCTAATCTAATCTAACCTAATCTAATCTAGTCTAACCTAATCTAGTTTAACCTAACCTAACCTAACCTAATCTAATATAAACTAATCTAATCTAATTTTACCTAACCTAATCTAATGTAATATAACTTAATCTAATATAACCTAATTTAATCTAATCTAATCTAGCCTAATATAACCTAATCGAATCTAATCTAATGTAATATAACTTAATCTCGTATAACCTAATCTAATCTAATCTAATTTTATTTTATCTTATGAAATGCTGGATAAGATTAACTGTGTTAGCTTTAGACTGGAAAAGACTTTATTTTGAGAAAAAAAAAAAAACGCACTAAATGTATAAAACAAATTAATATATGAATGAAAACACTCAGGATGGGGAAGTGGGAACATTTGTGTGGCAGATATTGAACAAATTTGAGTGGAGTGCAATGTGATTTAGAGCCAAATATTCATCTATTTCAGGCTTTCAGACTGACTTCATTAAAAAAAACACACACACACACACACACACACACAGGCAGATTTCTAGTCTTCAGCCTGCAAAAGATCCGTATGTAATTGTTTAGTCATCTGGCATTTCCTCCAAACAGAAGCCTCTGACTCACTGCCAGAAAATATAAATGGTGTCATGTAATCAGAACAGTGGCATTAAAATGTTCCTACTTTTCCACGCTTGACACATTTTGGAAACAGCAGGATGCTCGCTGATGAGTTCGCGGACATCAGGGTTTAATTAAAGTTATGGGATATAAACTAGTTGATGATTCTTGGCAGATGCGATGAAGAAAAGGAAAAAATCTTCAAGCAGCGTTCAGGCCGCTCATCAGAAAAAGACACACGACAAATTAAAATTTTTGTCGGGTTAGATTGTCAAAAAAATTAGATGTAGAAAATGCTCGCTTGTCAAACATGACGTCTATTATGTTTGCAGTTTGGAACCAAGATGGAGGACGGCGCAAAATTAAAGTATGAAATATTAATGTGAATAAACTGGAGGGCCAGGACACCCCATAGTCACACAGAAAAATTAAAACACTGCTGCCTGAGTTAGAAAGGACATATAATGTGATGACGGTGAAGTCAGAAGAATAGGAGGACCTGATATGTGTGGAAAATGACAGGGTTTCTGCGGGTCATTAAAAAGCATTAGAAGTCATTAAATAGATTTTGTGAAAATTAAGGCCTTAAATAGCTTTAAAAAGCATTCAATTCAACATCCAGAGGAATTAAAAAAATAAATACACTTATGGAAAAAAAGCATTGTTATTTACGATTTATTTTGATTTTATAAACATTTTATCATTTTGATTAGTCGTGTAGTGTGATGATTGACAGGTGGAACCCTTTAACCCAGAGGTGTCAAACTCATTTTAATTCAGGGGCCACATTAAGCCGAATTTGATCTGAAGTGGGCCGGACCAGTGAAATAATAACATAATAATATTAGTGCTGGGCAGCGATTAAAATTTTTAATCGCAATTAATCATGTGGATTTCTGCATAGTTATGGGGGGGGGGTTGCCGGCATCAACAGCGAAGTACTCCAGTGATAAAAATAATTCCACGTCAGTGCTTCCAAACAACTGTGTCCTTCTCAACCCCACCATCTGAAGACATTTAAAATGAAAATGTCCATGGAAAAGACCGGTACTTTTCTCCATGTTTATGTCCACACCAGTTTATTTCCGCTTGTGAGTGATTGACAGGAGTCCCACTAATAAGTACGAATACTAATAAGCCCAATAATATGTGATGTTCAGTTGTTCAAAGCAAGCAAAGGGGGCCCTCTAGTGGTGAGAATAAGTTGCACTAACGTATGTTTTGTCCCTGCGGTGCTACGGTAGTCAGTTCAGACATAAGAAGGAACTAACAGACACGTTTCTTTCACTCTGTTTGTATGGCCTGACAAACATTTGCCTGTGAGTATTTTATGTTCAGATGTTGTAAGAGTGAATAGTATAAAATATCTCTGATCTGAACCTTTGTTGCTGGATATAAAGACGTTGTAAATCTTAAGTTAATCTGTAAATGCTAATCGTTAGCGTGTCTATGTATTTTCCCATTCGAGTTAGCATCGAGCTAAATTGACTGCTAATACAACAATCACATCGTAAATAAGTAAAGGTTAGTTCAAAGGCGACACGGTGGTGCAGTGGTTAGCACTCGTGCCTCACAGCAAGAAGGTCCTGGGTTCGATTCCAACACCAGTCGACGGGGGGTGGGACCTTTCTGTGTGGAGTTTGCATGTTCTCCCCGTGTCTGCGTGGGTTCTCTCCGGGTACTCCGGCTTCCTCCCACCATCCAAAGACATGCACTAATAGGTTAATTGGTTAATCTAAATTGCCCATAGGTGTGAATGTGAGAGTGATTGTTTGTCTCTATATGTCAGCCCTGCGATGAACTGGCGAAATGTCCAGGGTGTACCCTGCCTTCGCCCCTATGTAGCTGGGATAGGCTCCAAGCGACCCCCGTGACCCTAGTGAGGATAAAGCGGGTTCAGAAAATGAATGAATGAATGAATTCATTCTACATCTAGAACTACATCTGCAAATGGACGTCCATCAGTCCTGCTGAATCTATAGCCTGTCCGTCCATGGGAGTGGATCTCTCCTTCACTGTGGTTCTCCCCGAGGTTTCTCCCTTTTCCCACTGGGTTTTGAGTTTTTCCTTGCCGAGAAGGAGGGTCTAAGGACGGGGGATGCCCTGGACACTACTCATTTTCTTGCTGTTCATTTGACTGTTGTTTACTCTAACTGACTCTGTAAAGCCCTTTGAGATAACCTTGTTGTGATATTGGGCTATACAAATAAAGTTGAATTGAATTGAATTGAATGAATAGTTCAAAGGCTGACATATTATATCTAAACACAACCAATGAATTTACATAAACTTAACATGAGCCTGCATAAAGAATTAGCAACCCATCTCTGACTGCTAGCATAAACGAATTAGCTTAAACATGTTAATAACACATTGTAATAAACACATCCAAAATAGCGTCATAAACATGTTCCTAACGGCACGTTTGCATGTGAAATTATTTAGCAAACAACAGAATGACTGATACATACAGGCGTTGAACTGCAGGAGTTACACAAAGTTTGATTCAGCATTACTTGGAAAGTTTGCACTTTTCTCCTCTCAGTACACACAGCACCAGCATGTGGAGCACCAAAATAAAAGCATGAGTTTCAAAATAAGAATCTGTATGTATAAATTAACTAAGACTTGGTTGAAAGGCAGAACAATAATAAAACGGCGTTAATGTGAGATAAAAAGATTGTCGGCGTTATTTAATGAATGCGTTAACACGGTAATAACGCATTAACTTGCCCAGCCCTAAATAATATATAAATAATATCAACTCCAAATTTCCTCTCTGTTTTAGAGTGAAAAAAGTAAAATTATACAATGAAAATGTTTATATCTACCAACTATTCCTTAAAACAACAGTGTCAAACTCATTTTAGTTCAGAGGCCAAATTCAGCCAACTTTGATCTGAAGTGGGCCAGACCAGTGAAATAATAACATTATTATATATAAATAATGTCAACTCCAAACTTTGGTTACATGATGAAAAAGTTTACATCTACAAACTGCCCTTTAAAACGATGTGAATGACATGAACACCCTAAAATTTGTTAAGAAAAATAAGTGTAATTTTAACAATATTGTGCCTCAGTTTATCATTGACGTCATGTTCATTACAACTTACAGATCACAGTAGATCTACAAATACACTAAATATTCAGTAATATTAAAATTACATTTACATTTCTTAAGACATTTCCGGTTTTTCATATTTGTTCAGGATATTTACGTTTTCTGTGAAATTATAGTTTGTTTTAGTGTAAATACAGGAAAATTACATGCAAATATTTACATTTACAAAAAGAAAAAATTGGACTTGTAAGAATTTGTAGGTTATTATAGTAATATTTTTCCCAGTCTGTATGTGGAACCAGAACCAAAATGTTCTGTGATCATCTTAAGTGTAATTTTTGCATTTCACAAATTCATCCTGTGGGCCAGATTTGAACCTTTGGCGGGCCGCATTTGGCCCCCAGGCCACATGTTTGACACCCCTGCTTTAACCCTTTATAGGGCACTCGTTGAAATACTCTGAAATTCCAAATTTCAACCATTTTTATGCTATTGGACATCGTTATCTCCCTCCTCTACATGCAGACAGCTGAGGGGGTCCATCTATAGTCAGATGAGGTGAGGGTAAGGGAGGAGGTCACAGGTCCGGGCTCATAGATATCCTATAATATTCTTCATTCTAACCAGAATGCTGTCAGATCAGATGACTGGAAACAGTGGGAGCGGAGGCGTTCATTCTGGGTTAAATAGTGAACGCACCTGTTTAGCGCACCCTTCAACGCAAATAGTGAGTGAACGATGGTTTAGTGAACGCAACGAGCGCAGAAACAGATTTTGTGTTCGTTAAGCCTCTGTGTTCGCCGACACATTGTTCGCTCTCTATTTGTGCTGAGGGGCGCGCAAACTGCTGCGTTCACTATTTAACCCAGAAACGAACCCCTGAATCATTAAAATCTTATCAATTCCCGTCCCTCTTCATCCCTGGACATGCAGAGGTGGACCTTACAGACCCTGTAGACCACATGTGACTTCAGTTTGTTGCCTCACTGTCCTCACTGTAACTGTTGCTGTCACTGTCTTGTAAAGTGTGCATAAATGACCAAAAATAGTCACTTGCCTGACAAAGGGTTAAAAATCTGTTCTGTGGATTACTTGGCCTGAGAGTCTGTCAATGAGCACATCAGAATGGATTCTGTTGAGTGTCAGAGCTCTCCAAACGGGAAAACACATGGTATCGAAGACACTTCAATCAGAACGAAGACGTATAAGATGTAGAGGAGAGCGATGGGGGGGGCGGGGGGGTTTAAAAGACTGTGACGTATGGACACACACCAGTGGTGGCTGCTCGTCTTTCAGACAGGGGCAGCTCATTGTCGGCTTACATAGAAAAAAATGTCAAGTTATTTAAACAGAAATTCGTCCCTCCGTTCCTTTTTAAGACAATGGTCAGTGACCTTATCGTACCAAGTAAACAAGAAAACGATGAAATTATGTTAAATTGAAACAAGGAAGTACAATGAGTGTGTTTTATTTACAGTGCAAGAAATGAACAAGTAATTTCATAGTGGTTTCTCTCTCCATTTCACAGCAGAATGTGCGACGGTATTAAACTGAACTGTGTCAGTGAAGGAGTAGATCTCAAACTAGCTGTCAATCAAACGGGATTCAGCCTTTTGACTGATCCTCCAATCAGCACGTGGAAGCTCAGCGTCCAGCCCGGCCGAGCTCCGCCCACAGCTCCATTCACCCCCAGAGACGCCGGGCGTCAGGGGGCGGGACAACATGGTGGCATTTATCCAATTACCATCCGGTTTTGAGGCAATGAAAAAAACAGTTCCACTCAGTCCCATTGAAGTGCATGGACGCTGAGCGTCTACAGGCAAATGCACTGAGCAGAGATCGAATGAGAAAACAGCGCAATGGGAATGTATGAGAAGTGAATAACATCGAGTCTGTTGGTTTGTGCTAAAGCTGATTCTGAACGAACTCGTCTGTGAGATGAACGTGTTCTAACACATTTGTAGTCAATGAAATGTCAACACAACCGAACATATTTAACCATTTAATTTGAGTAATTTTAGGGGAAGCTGAGCTTCCCTTGCAGTCTATGAGAAATCACCTCTGACACACACACACACACACACACATACATATACACACACACACACACACACACACACACTTAGAGGGAAGCAGGATTAAAAAAACGACAGGAAAGAAGCTTAAGGACAGTGTAGGGATGGATTATAGTCATCATTAATGTGTGTTTTTTTTAAAAGCAATTAAAGCATATTGACGTTTTAATGGGATGTAATGAGAGTGTGCTGGTGCCGTTGCATGATGGTACTGTACTTTATTATGTGTGGATCCGTACCCTTTGGGACCGTCTGAGTCCATGAGGATGCTAACGATACCCTGTGATTAACAGACCATGGCAGGCAAACTCTGCCGTAATTAAGCTTTCTGTCACTATAAATCAAAGCTCTGTATTTCTTTCTAATCAGCTCATTATATACCAGCTAATAGTCTCTATACACTGAGATTCGTCTGTTTTTGAAGCATGTGGAGCGCTTACTTCATTACTTTCAACCTTTTATTACCTCATGTTACTTTCCATTGTCAGTAGTCGCTTTTCCATTGACCCTCAAATTGCACAAATATAACTTCCGCATAAAAATGTACCTAATGGAAAAACGACAATTTCAACACAAGTCTCATTTTTCGATTAGAAGTTTTTGCACTGGCAAGAGGGGGTTTTTCGGGTGTAGAAATGGTATATCATCGGCTTCCTGATAAAACCTGCTAAGTGACATTTTTGGTTGGGAATAAAAACCTGCTATCTCCCCTATTATAGCTTCAAATTTCAGTCTCCTGTGAAAGTTGTTTCTATTCCATCATAAGTACCAACATTAAAGGAACAGATATTTTTTTTGTCATATTTCACAGTTTCCTGTTAAATAAACCGTTTTTTGTTTCTCCTGTAAAATTTGCCAAAAGTCACATAGCAGGTTTTATCAGGAAGCCGACGATATCACACAAAACTGCAATGGAAAGACCTGTTTTTTGCAACTAGTGTCAGGTGAATTAAAAAAAACAGATGTTGACAGACGTGACAATAAGTGAAGAAGAAGAAGAAACATGTCGCTGTACGTGTGGACACACCAGGAAACCCCCTCATTTTTAATTTAGTACAGAATAGAGGGGTAATATATAATAATAATAAATATATCTGTAAATCAACACCATATTTACGTTCATTGTCATGTTTATGAAATAACTTATCGTGTCATCTCATGATAATAAATAAACAAATCATCACATTTGTGATTTAATAGAAAAACCAACATTATGCACTTCTGTTTTTTCGACATTTAGTAAATATCGGTAAAGTTTTGTGTAGAATTCTGATGGAAAAGCGACTACTGTTGTATGCACTAGTACTTCATATAACTCACGTCATATGGAGGTTTTTTTTTAGTGATTCTCGCAAAAATAATGCATAATTTTTCCCCTTTCATTATGTATTATTTTTAGTGCTGGGCAGCGATTAAAATTTTTAATCGCAATTAATCGCGTGGATTTCTGTGATTAATCACAATTAATCAAATCGTTACATTGAGGCGCAGGGGGGGGGGGGGGGCGGGGGATTGCCGGCATCAACAGTGTGTATTGCCTTTAAGTGATATTTCAGACTCGAAGTACTCCGGTGATAAAAAATAATTCCAAATATGCACATACAGTCACAGAAAAAATTATTACACCGTCAAAAGTCATCAAAAGCAATGGTTATGCAATCCAGTACTAACTCCTGTGTGTATCATGTGACTAAAACAGACAGAAAAGAAAACATGGAATGTCTAAAAGCGTTGTTTTTGTCAGTACAATGCCATAGATATTGAAGTGTTTTTGGTTATTATCAAGAAAACCATGGAAAATGGATAGAGATCAGCTCTGAAATTAAACTACTATGAGCTATTTTTGTTGTTATCATTATACACTGGAAAAAATCCAAATCTTACCAAGTGTATTTTTCTCATTTCTAGTCAAAATATCTCATCACACTTAAAATAAGACATAATCACCTAAAGAGTAACTTTACAGTGAGATATAAGAACTTATTTTTAGACAATAGATCTGGAAAAGTTTATTTCAAGAAATCTTACAAAGATCATTTTCAATTGTTCCACTGGCGGTTTTTATTTTTTATTTTTTTGCTTGAATAAAACAAAAAAATCTTGAACTAAACAATAAATAAATAAATAAATAAAAACTCTGCCAGTGGATCAATTGAAAATTATCTTGGTGAATGGTGAATTAAATACAAAAAAAAATTACATGATTTTCATTGGAAAAAACACAAAATACAGAGGATAGTATTAAAATAAATGGTGGTAAATCATTTAAGAAACATTAAATCTAGGGAATAAAATATTTAGGAACTACCACAAAAGTAACACTGGGTCTTTATGGGTTAACCATTATTTTTGTTCTGACTTCCAAATTAATTTTTCGTCACGTTTAAATCTTTCCTAAGTGATTTGTCACTATTTATCCCCTGTATTTTGCATTTTTAGGTGAAAATGACTGTTTTTCCCATATTTAATTTATTACACCTTCATAAAAGTTCACAGGTGATTATATTAAAACAGACAAAACTGTAGTAGTTCTGGGGGTGAGAGTATGTTACCAATTCATGTCAGAAAAGATATGTAGTATCTTAAAACTTTAATACAGATATGTGCAAAAACAAACAAACAAAAATCAGTGCATATATAAGACAACAGCTGTAGAATGGCTGTCCACTGTAGTGACCAGTATACATGAAAGGGTTAACCTATTTTTCATAGGGTTGCAAAAATGTCCATTCAGCTGGACATCATGCATTTAATTTTTGAAGTAAAGAAACGTGTGATATACTGTTTGAAATCTATGAAATAAAAACATTTTCAATGCTGCTAATCTGATGTTTTCTCACATTTTAACATATACTAATACTAGTCATTACTCACTTCATGGAGATAATATGCCAAGAAAAAAATTTTTGTTTAAAAAAAAAACAAAAAAAAACAACCTATAAATTACAGTCTAATAGCAATAACAAGCAAACATGTTAGTGCAGATCAGGTTTATCAAGAACAGCAAAGTGACAGTAATGCAGGGGTGTCAAACTCATTTTGGTTCAGGGGCCATATTTAGCCCAATTTGATCTCAAGCGGGCCAAACCAGTAAAATAATGTCATAAATAATGACAAATCCAAGTTTTTCTTTTTGTTTTAGTACAAAAAAACTCCAATTACATTATTAAAATATTTACATTTTACAAAAAGATGTGAATAATCTGAAAAAACAGAAATTTCAAATGAAAAATTAGTGCAATTTTAACAATATTATGCCTCATCTTGTTATTTATACATGTACATTACACACAATGTTACATAAACATTTAGTAACAAGCAGAAGATTGTTCAAATTGCACATTTCGAGTTGTCCATCTTTGTTTTTATTTATGTATTTATTTGCATGTTACTGTGAAGGAATAGTTTTGTAAATGTAAATATTTTCACAGTGTAATGTTATTTTTTTCACTTTCATAAATTTTTCACAAAGAAAATTTGTCGTTGTCATTGTTTATGGGTTATTGTGTTGTTATTTTTACTGGAGATCACATTGGTCTGTATGTGGAACCGGAACCAAAATGATTTTTGACAACCTGGACTGTTCAGGTTCATTTTTGCACTTTCATCCCGCGGGCCAGAATAGAACCTTTGGCGGGCCAGATTTGGCCCCCGGGCCGCATGTTTGACACCTGTGCTGTAATGGAATCAATGTCAGTGTACGGGATGGTGCATAAGTGTCCACTGTGTTGGCTGATATGGAACTAAAACAACAAAACCCATGAATATGTCACAGTAGAGATTGAAATCCAGTAGGATTCCTAATCCTACTAGGACAGACAGTAATTGTAGTTTGTCCTAGGACAAACTAAAATTCCTATCTGTCCTAGTAGGATTACAAATCTTACTAGGACAGATTGAAATTTCAGTTTGTCCTAGGACAAACTGAAAGCCTACAAGAAATTAGGATCTGAAGATTGGAATTCCAATCAGTTTTGAAGTTAGCTGTTGACTAACGTTAGTGTCACTATTGAGTAGTATGTAGCACATTTAAGTATTAGAAAAATAACTGACAAAACCTCTGTAGTATTACTTGTTTGAAATTTTGAAGTTAGTACTATAGACTAAGGTTATTGTCACTTAACTAGTGAGTAGTATGCAGCACATTTAAGTCTTAGAAAAAGTCTTTGAAGCTTAGCTATAGAATATTAGATTCAAAGTCTGTGTAAATTCTGAATAAAATCATGGTTTGTAAGAATATTGTTGTTTCTATAGAATATTAGATTCAAAGTCTGTGTAAATTCTGAGTAAAATCATGGTTTGTAAGAATATTGTTGTTTCTTTTACTTTTAACCCTACCATCTAGACCAGGGGGCAGCAAAATGCCAATGCCAACTTTAACATCGTACATTTTCTGAATGGCTTGGCAACAATTAGATAATAATAAAATTGTATGTTGCCATGGCAACGGGTTGTTTACAGGTACGTTTTTCAAATTCTACCGATTTCTGAAAACAAATGTGTGTCATTTACATACCAATGACAGTTACAAACGGCCATTGAATAAGGTTGGACCAGATAGGACAGCTGGCATCCTGGTTACAATGTGTATTGACCTAAGGGCCATATACTGTATATAGGATATGAAAATAATTCAGCTGCAATAGTGATGGTGAAATCGTAGGACAGACTGAAATTCCAAAATTCCAATCTTCAGATCCCACTTCCAAATAGAATTACAATCTGTCCTAGTAGGATTGTAAATTCTCCTAGGACAGATAGGAATTCCAATCTTCAGATCCTAATTTCCCACTTCCAAATTTCCCACTTCCAAATAGAATTTCAATCTGTCCTAGTAGGATTTGTAATCCTATTAGGACAGATAGTAATTTTAGTTTGTCCTAGGACAAACTACAATTACTATCTGTCCTAGCAGGATTAGGAATCCTACTGGATTTCAATCTCTACTGTGACAAATATACAAGAGAACAGCTGGAGAAGAACTGTCCACTGGAGTGACCACTATGCATGAAAGGGTTAACATACCGTGGAGGAAAAGTGATGTATGTTCCAATGTAACTGCAGTAAAATGGAAAAAACCTGCCAGTATATCCCAGTATACAGTCACATCCTGAAGTGTGTCAGGCAGAATGCTGTTCCTTCTCACATCCTTCGGCACATCTGATGTGTGAGTAAGAGGGTCAAAGGTGCATTGTTATGACTAAGTCCAACTGAAGTGGTCAAATAGTCAAGAAAATTACCGACTACCTTCTTTTCCTTAGCGCCTCATGATGTATTCCATGGAGGTCAGGGAAAGATGTGAAGAGGAGAATTTATAAAGACTTAGGAAAAAGCCAAGAAAATCTGGCTGTGCTTACATCAGGTGCATGAAGATGAAAAAACTCATCTGGTGTATTTCATCATAAATGTTCTGATGGTGTTTCTTACAGGCTGTAAATGTGGGAAAAAATATGACTTCATCACCGAGAATGTAAAATAAATAAACATATGCGGACAATCTCTCACAGTCCTATCCACTTATATGTATAAAAATATATGATTGTATGGAAATATATGTACAACATGCTAGGTCTATTCAGCTTACACAAAAAAATTAGGATTTTTTACGTTCCAATATTGTATTAAAAACATCATCTGTCATTTTACACTACTTCCACTCCTCCACTCAGTCTGATTTGGCTGCATTTCTCTTCTACTTTAATGACCTTTGCCTAAATTTGTGCGTCTGTGACTGAAAAAGGCTTCAACTAATGACTAGATGAAGTTAAACACGCTCTAAATGATAAATAAATAATGCAAACTGCAACATTTACCTCATTTTAATGACTTTCCAACAACAGTAGTGTAATATTTATTGTTCCCGTATTGTATTGTTGGTAGTTTAAACATATTTGCAGGTTATGGCATAAATATACAGGGTGAGGAAGGAAAATTTACAATATTTTGAGGCAGGGATTGAAAGACAGTGTATGACCAATGAGTTTATTGAAAGTCATGAGAATTTATTTGCCACACGAAAATTGACATAATAGAAAATGTTTTTATTCTATGTGTCCTCCTTCTTTCTCAATAACTGCCTTCACATGCTTCCTGAAACTTGCGCAAGTGTTCCTCAAATATTCGGGTGACAACTTCTCCCATTCTTCTTTAATAGTATCTTTAAGAAAGTTGACATTGCTGTGTGATGTTCTATTGGTAGCATGTTCTAAAACGCCCCAAATAGCAGAATCCAGAGGGTTTAGATCTGGGCTAGAAGGCGGCCATAAACATGATTCCCAAAAATTGCTAAAGTTGGATTTGTTGCTGTTGTCAACAAGTGTTTTGGTGTTCTTGTGTAAGATTTTAACTTCAAATCATATTTTACTGCATTTCTAACGCTCTTGTCGTCTACCTCAAGTTCAATTGCCATTTTTCTCATGGATTTGGTTGGATCCTTTAGGATTTTGGATTTGAGAGCTTTAATAAAAGCTTTGGTACGTTTTTTTGTTGCTTCCTCCGCTTCCAGACTTTCTGGTAATAGTTTTGCTCATAGTCATTCTCTTCTTTCCATTATAAACAGTCTTTATGGACACTCCAACTATTTTTGAAATCTCCTTTGGTGTGACGAGTGCATTCAGCAAATCACACACTCTTTGACGTTTGCTTTCCTGATTACTCATATGGGCAAAAGTTTCTGAAAAGGTATGGATAATAGTGTTAGGTATGATTATGACATCAATATATGTTTGGTTTCAAAACAATTGACGTAGTCCCTGCTGAGAAAAAACAACTAAATGTTCATTGTAAATTTTGCTTCCCCACTCTGTAAATACAGCAAACTAAATACACCCAAAAATAAATAAATAAATAACTGATCTGCCTTGGCAGAGATCTGTGCTTTTCTAGAAAAGTAAGCCCCTGATCACCACCAAAATGTAATCCTTTCTTCCTTGTGCCAGTATCAACATTTCCTGAAATTTTCATCCAAATCCGTTCATAACTTTTTGAGTTATCTTGCACACGGACAGACAGACAGACAGACAGACAAACCAACGCCGACAAAAACATAACCTCCTTGGCAGAGGTAATAAGTTGTTTACATCACTAATGAAAACCTCCATATAAAGTCCATATATGTGTTGTTTTCCCAAAGTTTTCCACTTGTTGCAGGTCTTCCACTGTGTGAACAATGTTCCCCCTTTTTCCATCTAAAATATTCTTAAACAGGTCAGTTTTTGATATTTTCTCATATCCATAAATCTGTCAATATCGTCCATCATAATGTTTAACAGCAGGTGTAAGACTATCCCTACCACAGATGATCTTTGTGTTTACTCCTACTATAAAACATAAACATTCATTTTACATGCTTTGTCTGTGCAGCTGCAGGATGGACTAAAAGTACGAAAAAAAAAAAAAGAAAAAGAAAGTGATTTGGAATACGGCCTGAGACATGAGCGATAACTTTCATCCTCATCCATCCTAACTACTGCCCTGCATCTGCAGCATCGACAGACGGACAGACAGACAGGTGCACCTTCCCAACTGTCTGGGCAGCCTTCCAACACATCAAAGATCCAACCCCATGCTGCACATTTGGATTCACTTGCATCCATTTAGTTAAATTTTACA
Source organism: Sphaeramia orbicularis (assembly GCF_902148855.1). Classification (NCBI taxonomy): domain Eukaryota; kingdom Metazoa; phylum Chordata; class Actinopteri; order Kurtiformes; family Apogonidae; genus Sphaeramia; species Sphaeramia orbicularis. Next base: position 12,524,472 of record NC_043964.1, read on the forward strand.
TGGTGCTGTCAAGAGTTTTTATGGACTTCCATGGAGGAGCCTTTGAACAAACAAGTGACTGAGGATACATCACACTTATAGACAAATTACAGGTCAGAGGAGCTGGAGGAGGGGGGGTTTTAGGCTTTAACTGTCCAAATTAAAAGCCTTTACAAGTCTGGGACTCACACACTGAAGCAGATTTGTACAGTATACAGATAAAAGATAGTTTGTTGGGTCTGATGACATAAAATACAGATGAATGCTAATTAATTCTCCTACTGCTTTAACCCATAAAGACCTAAACATCCACTGTCGACCAAAATCATCTCCTGATCTAAAATGTTTAATGACTTCTAAACCTATTAAAATAATTGGTGTAAAATATAGTTTCATGGTCATCAGATATGACCCATTTGGATGTTCAGAGGCTCCATAGTTACCATGGAAACACCGTCATCTTCTACAACATCCATGGAGTTTGATAAATGACAGTGTATGGAGACACTTGGTTTTATGTTCTTTTATTGATACCCTTGCTGAAAAAGTCACTTTTTCTTCAGTTTTCTCTATTTTTGATGTAATAACCCTCAGCTTTAATCTGAGCTTTAATGAACATCTACATGATCAGTGAATTAAATATAAGAAAATACCTGATTTTAACTGATTAAAACATAAAATACAGAGAACAATATTATAATAAATGGTGATAAATCACTGAAGAAATGTTAAATACAGAGAAAAATTTAAATGTTTAATAGTCGTTGATCCGTTAATCCTACCAATACATGTAAATAATTGGTGTAAAATACAGTTTATCATCTTTTCATGGTCATCACATATGACCCACTTGGACGTACAGAGGCTCTGTAGTTACCATGGAAACACCATCATCTTCTACAACATTGATTTATCAGTAAAACCCATGGAGTTGGATCAATGACAGTGGATGGACACAGTGGGTTTTACGTTCTCTTATTGGTATCTTTTCTGAAAAAGTCACTTTTTCTTCAGTTTTCTCTATTTTTCATATAATAACCCTCAACTTTAATCTGAGCTTTAATGAACATCTACATGATCAGTGAATTAAATATAAGAAAATACTTGATTTTAACTGAAGAAAACACAAAATACAGAAAATAATATTAGAATAGTTGGTGATAAATCACTGAAGAAAGGTTAAATATCGAGAAAAATTAATTTGGGAACTGACAGAAAAGTAACTCTGGGTCTTTATGGGTTAATACTCTTTAGAAGTCAGGGACTCACACATTGAAGCAAATTTGTACAATATACAGATAAAAGATAGTTTGTTGGGTCTGATATGGAATAAACATGAAGAAACATATAAAAATACACACAAATGCAAATTAATTCTCCTACTGCTTTAACCCATAAAGACCTAAACATCCACTGTCAACTAAAATCATCTCCTGATCTAAAATGTTTAATAACTTCTAAACCACTAAACCTATTAAAACATTAAAATAATTGGTGTAAAATATAGTTTCATGGTCATCAGATATGACCCATTTGGATGTTCAGAGGCTCCATAGTTACCATGGAAACACCGTCATCTTCTACAACATCCATGGAGTTTGATAAATGACAGTGTATGGAAACACTTAGTTTTACGTTCTTTTATTGATATCTTTGCTGAAAAAGTCACTTTTTCTTCAGTTTTCTCTATTTTTGTTGTAATAACCCTCAGCTTTAATCTGAGCTTTAATGAACATCTACATGATCAGTGAATTAAATATAAGAAAATACCTGATTTTAACTGATTAAAACATAAAATACAGAGAACAATATTATAATAAATGGTGATAAATCACTGAAGAAATGTTAAATACAGAGAAAAATTTAAATGTTTAATAGTCGTTGATCCGTTAATCCTACCAATACATGTAAATAATTGGTGTAAAATACAGTTTATCATCTTTTCATGGTCATCACATATGACCCACTTGGACGTACAGAGGCTCTGTAGTTACCATGGAAACACCATCATCTTCTACAACATTGATTCATCAGTAAAACCCATGGAGTTGGATCAATGACAGTGGATGGACACAGTGGGTTTTACGTTCTCTTATTGGTATCTTTTCTGAAAAAGTCACTTTTTCCTCAGTTTTCTCTATTTTTCATATAATAACCCTCAACTTTAATCTGAGCTTTAATGAACATCTACATGATCAGTGAATTAAATATAAGAAAATACTTGATTTTAACTGAAGAAAACACAAAATACAGAAAATAATATTAGAATAGTTGGTGATAAATCACTGAAGAAAGGTTAAATATCGAGAAAAATTAATTTGGGAACTGACAGAAAAGTAACTCTGGGTCTTTATGGGTTAATACTCTTTAGAAGTCAGGGACTCACACATTGAAGCAAATTTGTACAATATACAGATAAAAGATAGTTTGTTGGGTCTGATATGGAACAGACATGAAGAAACATAAAAATACACACAAATGCAAATTAATTCTCCTACTGCTTTAACCCTTAAAAACCCAAACATCCACTGTCGACCAAAATCATCTCCTGATCTAAAATGTTTAATAAATTGAATTGAATTGAAAATGAATTATCTCTGAGTTTTCATGAATATCTAAATGAAACATAGGACATTAAATATAGGAAAATACATGATTTACAGTGAAAAATACAAAATACAGAAGATAGTATCCTAATAAATGGTGATGAATCACTTAAATGTTAACCCATTAAGACCCACTGCTACTTTTGTGTCACTTCCCAAATGATTTTTTTCCCTCTATTTATCCTTTCTTAAGTGATTTATCATCATTTATTACAATATTCTCCTCTGTATTTAGAATTTTTTCCAGTAAAAATCTAACATTTTACCGTATTTAACTTACTGATTATGTAGATGTTCATAAAAATTCAGATTAATGAGAAGATTATTCTATCAGAACCAGAGAAAACTAAAGAAAAAGTAACTTTTTCAGTAAAATATATCAATAACTGAACATAAACCCAGTGTGTCCATCCACTGTCATTGATCCAACTCCATGGGTTTTGCTGGTGAATCAATGTTGTAGAAGATGACGGTGTTTCCATGGTAACTATGAAGCCTCTGTACGTCCACATGGGTTGTAGTTTCCAGTGGATGTTTGGGTCTTTATGGGTTAATATCTGGATCAGGAGTTATGGTTCTACTCACAGATACATAACTTGAACACATCAGACACATATTTCTATTGTACACTGCAAAAAGTGATTTTCAAGAAAGACAAATGTACTTATTTTGGGGATATTAATCTGTTTTTTTCTAGTTTTAAGTGCTGATAGAAAAAATATCTTGGCAACCTTGTTTTTAGAACGTATATCCTCTCTATTCTAGGTCAAAATTTGTTTTATTGTTTACAATCATTACAATTATTTACATGTACTGATAGGATTATTGGATCAACAGGTATTAAACAGTTTAGATCGGTAGATGGTTTTGGTTTCCAGTGGATGTTTGGGTCTTTATGGGTTAAAACAAATGCATTTTTAGACCTAAACATGAAATTAAAGAAGAATATTTTTGATATAATATTTTGATCAGGAGTTATGGTTCTACTCACAGATACATAACTTTAACACATCAGACACATATTTCTATTGTACACTGCAAAAAGTGATTTTCAAGAAAGAGAAATGTAGTGATTTTGGGGATTTTAATCAGTTTTTTTTTGTAGTTTTAAGTGCTGATAGAAAAAATATCTTGGCAATGCAAGAATGTCAACCTTGTTTTTAGAACATATATCTTCTCTTTTCTAGTTTAGAATTTGCAGCTTGTTTTACTGTTCACAATTATTATAATTATTTACATGTATTGATCGGATTAGTGGATCAACAGGTATTAAACAGTTTAAATCAGTAGATGCTTTTGGTTTCCAGTGGATGTTTGGGTCTTTATGGGTTAATAATTTCATCAGGAGTTATGGTTCTACTCACAGATACATAACTTGAACACATCAGACATATATTTCTATTGTACACTGCAAAAAGTGATTTACAAGAAAGAGAAATGTACTTATTTTGGGGATATTAATCTGTTTTTTTCTAGTTTTAAGTGCTGATAGAAAAAAAATATCTTGTCAACCTTGTTTTTAGAACATATATCTTCTGTTTTCTAGGTCAAAATTTGTTTTGTTGTTTACAATTGTTACAATTATTTACATGTATTGATAGGATTATTGGATCAACAGGTATTAAACAGTTAAAATCAGTAGATGCTTTTAGTTTCCAGTGGATGTTTGGGTCTTTATGGGTTAATATTTGGATCAATAGTTATGGTTCTACTCACAGATACATAACTTGAACACATCAGACATATATTTCTATTGTACACTGCAAAAAGTGATTTACAAGAAAGAGAAATGTAGTTATTTTGGGGATAATAATCTGTTTTTTTCTAGTTTTAAGTGCTGATAGAAAAAAAATATCTTGTCAACCTTGTTTTTAGAACATATATCTTCTGTTTTCTAGGTCAAAATTTGTTTTGTTGTTTACAATTGTTACAATTATTTACATGTATTGATAGGATTATTGGATCAACAGGTATTAAACAGTTAAAATCAGTAGATGCTTTTAGTTTCCAGTGGATGTTTGGGTCTTTATGGGTTAATATTTGGATCAATAGTTATGGTTCTACTCACAGATACATAACTTGAACACATCAGACATATATTTCTATTGTACACTGCAAAAAGTGATTTACAAGAAAGAGAAATGTAGTTATTTTGGGGATAATAATCTGTTTTTTTCTAGTTTTAAGTGCTGATAGAAAAAAAATATCTTGTCAACCTTGTTTTTAGAACATATATCTTCTGTTTTCTAGGTCAAAATTTGTTTTGTTGTTTACAATTGTTACAATTATTTACATGTATTGATAGGATTATTGGATCAACAGGTATTAAACAGTTAAAATCAGTAGATGCTTTTAGTTTCCAGTGGATGTTTGGGTCTTTATGGGTTAATATTTGGATCAATAGTTATGGTTCTACTCACAGATACATAACTTGAACACATCAGCCACATATTTCTATTGTACACTGCAAAAAGTGATTTTCAAGACAGGGAAATTTACTTATTTTGGGGATATTAATCTGTTTTGTTTTTGTTTTTTGTTTTTGTTTGTTTGTTTTGTTTTGTTTTTTCTAGTTTTAAGTACTGATAGAAAAAACATCTTTTTAGAGCACATGTCTTCTGTTTTCTAGGTCAGAATTTGCGTCTTATTTTATTATTTACAGTTATTTCCATGTATTGATTATTGGATCAACAGGTATTAAACAGGTTAGATCAGTAGATGCTTTTGGTTTCCAGTGGATGTTTGGGTCTTTATGGGTTAATATTTTGATCAGGAGTTATGGTTCTATTCACAGATACATAACTTGAACACATCAGACACATATTTTTATTGTACGCTGCAAAAAGTGATTTTCAAGAAAGAGAAATGTACTTATTTTGGGGATATTTTTCTTTTTTTTTTCTAGTTTTAAGTGCTGATAGAAAAAAAATATCTTGGCAACCTTGTTTTTAGAACATATATCTTCTGTTTTCTAGGTCAGAATTTGTTTTATTGTTTACAATTATTACAATTATTGACATGTACTGATAGGATTAGTGGATCAACAGGTATTAAACAGTTTAGATCAGTAGATGGTTGTAGTTTCCAGTGGATGTTTGGGTTTTTATGGGTTAATATCTGGATCAGGAGTTATGGTTCTACTCACAGATACATAACTTTAACACATCAGACACATGTTTCTGTTGTACACTGCAAAAAGTGATTTTCAAGAAAGAGAAATGTACTTATTTTGGGGATAGTATTCTGTTTTTTTTTTTTTTTTGGTAATTTCAAGGGCTGATAGAAAAATATCTTGTCTACCTTGTTTTTAGAACCTATATCTTCTGTTTTCTAGGTCAAAATTTGTTTTATTGTTTACAATTATTACAATTATTTACATGTTTTGATAGGATTAGTGGCTCAGCAGGTATTAACCTTTTCATGCATAGTGTTCACTCCAGGGGACAGTTATTCTGCAGCTTTTCTCTTGTTTATTCACATGTTTTGTTGTTTTAGTTGCATAATCAGCCGACAGTGGACGCTTATGCACCATCCCATACACTGGCATTCAGACCATTACTGTAATTTTCCTGTTCTTGATAAACCTGATCTGCAGTGACATGTTTGAGTGTAAATCAATTGTTAATTGTTAGACTGTAATTAACAGTTTTTTTGCATATTATCCCCATGAACTAGGAAGATTATTACTGTTATTAATTATTTAAGGAGAAGGGGTGGGAGTTTATAAGTTACGCTTCTTCTCACTCCTTTTCGAATATGTATTATATGCCTTACGTTTGAGTGTTTTGTTTATTTATTTTCTTCTGTTTTGACATTCATATTTGACATAAATACATCAATCATTTAAATCAATCAATCCGGTGAGTCATAACTAGTATTAGAGGATGTTAAAATGTGAGAAAACATCAGATTAGCAGCATTAAAAATGTTTTTATTTCATTGTTTTCATATCACTTTCTGATATTGGGTTTTAAATACATGTTTCTGTGCTTCAAGAATAAAATGCATGGTGTAGCCGAGTGGACATTTTTGTAAATCCATGAAAAAAAAAAAAAAAAAAAAATCAATTGCATTGTTTTTTTCATGCCTAATGAGGAATAAAAACACTCAGAAAAGATCTCGACAAAGGTTCTAATAATTCATTCATGAAAGGGTTAAACCACAGGTGTCAAACATGCGGCCCGGGGGCCAAATCCGGCCCGCCAAAGGGTCCAATCTGGCCCGTAGGATGAATTTGTGAAATGCAAAAATTACACTGAAGATATTAATCAATAGTGTAAAAATCATGTTATTTCAGGTTCCATACATACACATATAAACCAATTAGATCTCAATTGGGTCAGACCAGAAAAATACTGTCATAATAACCTATAAATAATGACAACTGTAGATTTTATCTTTGTTTTAGTGTAAAAAAGTAAAATTACACGAAAATGTTTACATTAACAAACTATCCTTTCACAAAAAATGTGAATAACCTAAAGAAATATGACCAACATGAAATGTCTTTAGAAAAGTAAATGCAATTTCATCAATATTCTACCTGTTACTAAATGTTTTGTGTATTTGTAATTGTAACGTAAGTTGTAATGCACATGTTTAAATGATAAACTGATAAACTGAGGCAGAATATTGTTAAAATTGCACTTGTTTTTCTTAAGACATTTCAAGTTGTTCATGTTATTCAGATTTTTAAGGAAATGATGTAGATATAAACGTTATCATAATGTAATTTTACTTTTTTCACTGGTATTATTTTACTGGTCCGGCTAGGGCTGCTCGATTATAGAAAAAAAAAATAATCGCAATTATTTTAGCAATAATTGAAATCACGATTATTAAAAACGATTATTTGTTAACCTTAAAGTTGTTTATTTTTTTCTTGCAAAACAATGTAAGATATACTCTTTAAATATAAATAAAGCTTTTCACCATTAAAACAATGTATGTTCACTTTTGTACGAAAAAAAAAAATCTTTGAATGCAAATAAGTATACTGTAAATTCAAGTATGTTTCCTTTTGTAAACAAATAGTGCACTGGAATTAAACTGCTCTAGACTTGCCATAGAACTGGAGCAATAAAAAAAAAACCTCACGTAAAGTGCAAATTATAAATTCAAGTATGTTCAATGTAGTATGAAACATAGTAAATTCAGTGGCGTGCCGTGAGGTTTCAGTTAGGTTAATACGGGAGTTGCAGCTTAAAGAGATTCGGAGACTGAAGATTGCATTGTGGACGAAGTTGTAGACGGAGTTTTTTTATGCGTTTTAGTTTTTCATAAGATTATGATAAAGGTGGCGGTGGTTAAACTTTAGATGGTTAAAAAGGTTTGTTGTGTTAGCGGTCGGTGCGGACACAACTACGAAACACTTTTTGCACATAATGGGTTTTTGCTCTTCATCAAACCCAAAGTGATTCCATACAATTAAATTGGACTTGCCTTTTTTGTTTACCAAGCACTTCTGCTGTGATTCTCCTGCCGTTTTTCCAGACCGCTAGGTACAACCTTCCTCTTGGGGTGGACCTGCCGGCTAGCTGGCAGCTGTAGCTTAGAGGGGGGCGGGGCAGAGCAGCTCATGGTAGCTTGCGCGCGCGTGAATTAAACAACTCAAAATTAATAATCGTTTTTTCTCGATTACATAATTTTTGTAATCGTTGCGTGTAATAATCGAAGTCGTAATTGAATTTCGATTAATTGCACAGCCCTAGGTCCGGCCCACTTGAGATCATATTGAGGTGAATGTGGCCCCTGAACTAAAACGAGTTTGACACCCCTGGGTTAAACGGTTTAGATCCGTAGATGCTTTTGGTCTCCAGTGGATGTTTGGGTCTTTATGGGTTAAATAGTTTGGATTATTACTGATTTTTTTGGCTTACTGTCATGGTTGATCTGAACCCAAGGGCAAAACCTCGTCATGGGGATTGAAATAAATTGATTTATTGACAAATTTCTTCCTGGTGTTAACAGGTCGTACATCTTATCCCCATGTTGTGCGTAAGCTGATTGGTTAATGTTTCCATCAGCGGTAAGTTTCTCCAATTATTCCATTCTAAGCCCAAAAGCTTAGGGTTTTTTGGATGTTATTTCCTCCTAGTAACGGGATGCACCACGCGTGAAATGAAGGTTAACATTTTCCATTAGATGGCGTGAAATGGGCAAATTAAGGAATGCATATCATATAGCACGTCAAAACCCACTGCTCTGCAAATGGAGTGTAAGCAAAGGTTAATAGCCATGAGAGCATCTACTGGAAATTGCTTGTCCAGGTGGCAGATGCTTGACTGTAAATCTCAAGAATTATGGCACAAGGAAACAGGAGCCGTAAAATACTACACTGTAAAAAATGACTGTAAAATGAACACCAAAAAGTTGTAAAATTGCAACATAAAAAAATTGTAAGTGACAATACAAATGCAAAGCTGTTTATCTGAAAAGATTTTTGTGTTAACGATTAACCCTTTCATGCATGAATTATGAGAACCTTAATTTTTTCCTGAGTGTTTTTATTCTTCTTTAGGTATGAAAAAAAAAAAAACAATGTGATTTTTTTTTTTTTTTTTTTTTTTTTTAAATCAACCTGTTTTTTATGGAGTTACAAAAATGTCCACTCAGCTACACCATGAATTTTATTCTTGAAGCAAAGAAACATGTATTTAAAACCCAATATCATCAAGTGAAATGAAAACAGTGAAATGAAACCATGTTTAATGCAGCTAATCTGATGTTTTATCACATTTAAACATATTCTAATACTAGTTATTACTCACTTCATGGAGATAATATGCAAAAAAATAAATATTAACAATTGATTTCCACTCAAGAAAACAATCACGAACAGCAAAGTTACAATAATGATATGAATTGCAGTTTATGAGATGATGCATAAGTGTCCACTGTGTTGGCTGATATGGAACTAAAACAACAAAACCCATGAATATACAAGAGTAAAGCTGTAGAGGAACTGTCCACTAATATAGCTGTAGTTTTTACAGGAAGAGTGTGTTAACAAAGCCAGATTTGTATGTAGAAATTATAAAAAATTGTTTAAAAAAAAAAAAAAATTACTAAAACAAAACAAACAAAAAAAGAGATTAAAATATGGAACAAGTATTTGAATTTGGGCCTGGTATTTTATTTTATTTTTTCTAAATCAGCTTTTTAACAGCTGGCTGAAGTCCATAAAGCAGTTACACGATCAAAACTTAGTAAAAACACAATAAAAAAAAAAAAGAAAATCACCAAAACACTGGAAACAACAGTAAAAACAAATAAACCACAAAGAAAATGATGTTAAAATAATAAATTAATTTTTTTTTAAAAAGCCCAAACTGTCTATTTTTATAGTGAGTCGGTCTCACCCACTGCTCTGTGTTTTACCCCCATTCCACAGGCAGCAGGGGGGTGAACTGAGCATGCTCAGATGTCTATGGAAAGAACAAGGTCTATTTTATCAGCACGTTTGGAAATTTTTGTTATTGAGTAAACGGTTGAATTTATCAGAATATTTCAAATAAACCCTACACTGTAAAAAATGACTGTAGAATGAACACCAAAAAGTTGTAAAATTGCAACATAAAAAAACTGGAAGTGACAATACGATGCAAAGTGGTTTATCTGAAAAGATTTTTGTGTCAATGATTAAATCAAATACAGCTGTAGTTTTAACAGGAAGAGTATGTGAACAAAACCAGATTTGTAGAAATGATGGATTTCTATTGTTTTTAGAAAATAAAACTGTACATTGAAAAACAAAGTGGTGCCGTTTAAATTGCAAAACCAGAATGCTGAAATAACGGCATATTTCAGGGGTGTCAGTCATTTTAGTTCAGGGGTCATATTCAGCTAAATTTGATCTGCAGTGGGCCGAACCAGAAAAATAATAACATAATAAACTATAAATAATGACAACTCCAAATTACTAAAACAAAGAAAAAAAATTAGTTGTTAATTCTAGGTTGTTTTTTTTTGCTTAATTCAAGATTTTTTTTTTTTACTTAATTGAATTTTTTTTTTTTTTTTTTTGGCTTGATTCAAGACTTTTTTTACTTAATTGAAGAAATTTTTTGGCTTGATTCAAGATTTTTTTTTTTAACTTAATTGAAGAAATTTTTTGGCTTGATTCAAGATTTTCTTTTAACTTAATTGAAGATTTTTTTGCTTAATTCAAGATTTTTTTTTTTTTACTTAATTGAAGATTTTTTGGGCTTACTTCAAAATTTTTTTTTTTACTTAATTGAAGATTTTTTTTTTGCTTAATTCAAGATTTTTTTTTAACTTAATTGAAGATTTTTTTTTTTTTTTTGCTTAATTCAAGATTTTTTTTTTTTTTTTACTTAATTGAAGATTTTTTTTGCTTAATTCAAGATTTTTTTTAAATTTAACTGAAGATTTTTTTTTTTTTTGCTTAATTCAAGATTTTTTTGCTAAATTTGATTTTTTTTTTTTTTTTTGCTTAATTCAAGATTTTTTTTTACTTAATTGAAGATTTTTTTTTTTTTTGCTTAATTCAAGATTTTTTCTTAATTCAAGCAATTTTTTTTTTTTTTTTTTTTTTTGCTTAATTCAATTCAAGACTGTGGAATTTTTGCACTTGGCAAAAACATCCGAACTGGACCCTTTGGCATTTGGCCCCTGGGCCATATGTTTGACACCCCTGACCTATTTGTTTTTTTGTTTTTTGTTTTTTTAAATAAAAAAAAGTTATATAAAAAAGTAAACATTTGTCAATGTAACATTTTAAATTTGTAAATTAATGGGTTGGTAGAGTTGGTAGAGCGGCTCGTCCAATAACCAAAGGGTTGGTGGTTCGAATCCTGGCTCTGACTGTCCATATGTCCAAGTGTCCATGGAAGACACTGAACCCTAAACTGGTCCCAGTTGGACCTGGTGGATTTGGAAAGTGCTTTGGACACCATGAAGGTAAATGAGTGCAGTCCATTTACCAGTTAAATCCAATGTTAAATCTACATGTTTAAAATGTTAAATCTACATGTTACTCCATAAATATGTTTACAGTTGGATGTGTTTTTTACTGTATTGTTCTGGAAACTACAGCTGCCAGTTTTTTTTCCGTAAAAACAACAGGACTTTTTTTTACAGTGTACTGGACATGTCGCTGCCCTTTAATGGTTCTTCATTTCCCTCTCATTGCTATAGATGCCACCAAAGGAATGTTTTTTTGGTGCTTAATGACGTGCCACATGTGTCACGTCAAAATAAATGAGATAAAAACCTTCTCAGGTCTTTTTGGAGTGTTTTTTTAACTGCCCTGTTAACTCTACACTGTAAAAAGATGACTGTAAAATTAACACCAAAAAGTTGTAAAATTGCAACATAAAAAAACTGTAAGTGACAATACCATGCAAAGTTGTTTATTGGAAAAGATTTTTGTGTTAACGATTGAATCAAATATAGCTGTAGTTTTTACAGGAAGAGTATGTGAATAAAACCAGATTTGTGTGTAGAAATGATGGATTTCTATTGTTTTTAGAAAATAAAACTGTAAATTGAAAAACATTGTGGTGTTGTTTAAATTCCAAGACTATAATGTTAAAATAACAACCTATTAGCTTATATATATATATATATATATATATATATATATATATATTTATATATGCTATAGAAAAGTTAGCATTAACATTGTAACATTTTAAACTTGTAAATTAATGGGTTGGTAGAGTTGGTAGAGTGGCTTGTCCAACAATAACCAAAGGGTAGGTGGTTCGAATCCTGGCTTTGACTGTCCAAGTGTCTATGGAAGACACTGAACCCTAAACTGGTCCCAGTTGGACCTGGTGGATTTGGAAAGTGCTTTGGACACCATGAAGGTGGAGAAAACGTGCTAAATAAGTGCAATCCATTTACCATTTAAATCCAATGTTAAATCTACATGTTACTCCGTAAATATGTTTACAGTTGGATGTGTTTTTTACAGTATTGTTCTGGAAACCACAGCTGCCAGTTTTTTGTTTTTTTTTTCATAAAAGCAACAGGATTTTTTTTTTTTTTTTTTTTTACAGTGTACTGGACATGTCGCTGCCCTTCAATGGTTCTTCATTTCCCTCTCATTGCTATAGATGCCACCAAAGGAATGTTTTTTTTCTTTTTCTTTTTTTTTTTTTTTTTTTGGTGTTTGACAATGTGCCACATGTGTCACGTCAAACTAAATGAGATAAAAACCTCCTCAGGTCTTTGTGGAGTGTTTTTGAACTGCCTTATCAGCCCTAACCTCTGCGCACACACAGGATAGAAACCTGTTGCAGCATCTGGTACAAACAGAGCAGCCACAGTAACACCTGTCAGAGCAAGAATCCATTCAAACACCTGTCCAGATTAGAAAAAAAGAAGAAAAAACATAAATACTTAATTAATAAACTAGTTTTTTTTTTTAATGACGCACGGATGCGCATCGGCTTTGGTGCGCCGTCCCGTGCGTAACCGGTGGACGCATCCCTATCCTTACCTGTCGTCGGTCTGCCAGTCCCCGAGCAACAGGTCTCGGAACCGGTACCGAGGGGGCAACGGGAGCACCTCTTTCTCCAATTCGACCATGGTGTTTTGTCCTCTTCAGCACCCAGAGACAAAAGACCACCACCAACCGCTCAAAGAAGAAGAAGGAGGAGAAGAAACCAACTCTCCTTTTGCTTTTGTTATTCAAAACGGAGACTAACATCCAACACGGTGATGCACTTCATTGCGATCGTCCTCCACCTCCTTCCAAAAGACAGAAAAAAGCAACAAAAAAAAATCAAACTTCTAGTCCCTTTTGTCTTGTTTTTTTTTTTTTTTTTTTTTTTTGGCACCAGTCGGACCACCGCAGATCTACTTTGGTCCAAACCGAGGCAACAGGTCCGGTCCAGGTCCGTTCATCCGTCGGTGCGTTTGGGAGGTTCCACTTCCACACTGACAGCTGGAGAGCAACTGGTAGTCTGTGTCAACACCAGCAGCAGCAACAGCAGCAGCAGCAGCAGCATCCTCCCTGCATGGGCTCCACATGGACGCGCACACTGCAAATGGAGAAGCAACCTGTGGGAAAACTGCCACTGGAGGAGTACAAATATAAAAACCAAAAAAACAAAAGGTTACTGAGAAAAACCTCCAATGCAAATGAATACTAAACATCTGAGGTGTGTAACAGTCATTCTAACAGATGATAAAAAACTGTCACATGTGAGCTTGAACGCAGATCACACACTTCGGTGGAAACCTGCGCGCATCTCCGCCTTCAGTCTCCAACCGACGACCAACGACGCCTGCGTGTGTTTGTGATCTGTGCACGGACTGCCTCTGGATCAGATGGCTTTGTACACGGAGTGGCGTCATTTTAGAGTGTCCAAAAAAAAAAAAAAAAAAAAAAAAAGCCACGCTGCTCACGTTGGGAATTCTATTTTGATGGAATATGGGGGATTCTATACGAAACTGGACATTCAAAGCAGATGTAGAGTAATGTGATGAAGCAAGTTTGGAAGCACTTTGGGTCTATTTAAAAAAAAAAAAAAGATAAATTACTGAGATAAAAGAGAAGCTATTTTTTAGATAATTCATTTTTTAAATACAAAAATCCGCATGTAACATAAAAAGGACACAAAAATTATGCACTACTATTTTTTTTTTAATATCTTTTTATTCTCTCACGTGTATATTTTGGGATTATTATTAATTATGAAAGGCAGAGTGTTTCACAAAAATGACCACTGTTGCAAAATCACTCCCGAATTCTATGTGTTTAACCCTGTAAAGCCTGAACCATGAAATCACTGACATAAAATTACAGTTTTTTGAAACTGGAGCCTTTATTGTTTTTTTTCACTTAATTGAAGATTTTTTTTTTTTGGGGGGGGGGGGGGGGTCTTCATTGAAGATTTTTTTTTTTTAACTTAATTGAAGATTTTTATTTTTTTTATTTTTTTTGCTTAATTCAAGACTTTTCCCTTAATTCAAGCAATTTTTTTTTTTGCTTAATTCAGTTCAAGACTGGAATTTTTGCACTTGGCAAAAACATCCCAGGGGCCGAACTGGACCCTTTGGTGGGCCACATTTGGCCCCCGGGCCGCATGTTTGACACCCCTGTTTTAGAGTGTCCAAAAAAAAGCCATGCTACTCACATTAGGAATTCTATTTTTAAGGAATATGGAATATGGGGGATTCTATATGAAACAGGACAGGGGGGGGGGGGGTTCAAACCAGATGTAGAGTAATGTGATGAAGCAAGTTTGTAAGCACTTTGGGTCTATTTTAAAAAAAAATAGATAAATTACTGAGATAAAAGAGAAGCTATTTTTTAGATAATTCATTTTTTAAATACAAAAATCCGCATGTAACACATAAAAAGGACACAAAAATTATGCACTACTATTTTTTTTTAAATATCTTTTTATTCTCTCACGTGTATATTTTGGGATTATTATTAATTATGAAAGGCAGAGTGTTTCACAAAAATGACCACTGTTGCAAAATCACTCCCGATTTCTATGTGTTTAACCCTGTAAAGCCTGAACCATGAAATCACTGACATAAAATTACAGTTTTTTGAAACTGGAGCCTTTATTGGTTTTTTTTACTTAATTGAAGATTTTTTTTGGGGGGGGGGGGTCTTCATTGAAGATTTTTTTTTTAACTTAATAGAAGATTTTTATTTTTTTTATTTTTTTTTGCTTAATTCAAGACTTTTCCCTTAATTCAAGCAATTTTTTTTTTTTGCTTAATTCAGTTCAAGACTGGAATTTTTGCACTTGGCAAAAACATCCCAGGGGCCGAACTGGACCCTTTGGTGGGCCACATTTGGCCCCCGGGCCGCATGTTTGACACCCCTGTTTTAGAGTGTCCAAAAAAAAGCCATGCTACTCACATTAGGAATTCTATTTTTAAGGAATATGGAATATGGGGGATTCTATATGAAACAGGACAGGGGGGGGGGGGGGGGGGGGGGTTCAAACCAGATGTAGAGTAATGTGATGAAGCAAGTTTGTAAGCACTTTGGGTCTATTAAAAAAATAAATAAACTATTGAGAAAAAAAGAGAAGGTATTTTTCAGATTAAACACATTTTCATATTTTTCTATAATTTTTTATACAAAAATCCGTATGTAACGCAGTAAAAAGGACACAAATTACGCACTACTATATATATATTTTTTTTAATATCTTTTTATTCTCTCACAGGTACATTCATTAGGCAAGACAGAGTGTTTCACAAAAATGCCCGCTGTTGCAAAATCACTCCCGATTTCTATGTGTTTAACCCTGTAAAGCCTGAACCATGAAATCACTGACATAAAATTACAGTTTTTTGAAACTGGAGCCTTTATTGTTTTTTTTTTACTTAATTGAAGATTTTTTTTGGGGGGGGGGGGTCTTCATTGAAGATTTTTTTTTTAACTTAATTGAAGATTTTTATTTTTTTTATTTTTTTTGCTTAATTCAAGACTTTTCCCTTAATTCAAGCAATTTTTTTTTTGTGCTTAATTCAGTTCAAGACTGGAATTTTTGCACTTGGCAAAAACATCCCAGGGGCCGAACTGGACCCTTTGGTGGGCCACATTTGGCCCCCGGGCCGCATGTTTGACACCCCTGTTTTAGAGTGTCCAAAAAAAAGCCATGCTACTCACATTAGGAATTCTATTTTTAAGGAATATGGAATATGGGGGATTCTATATGAAACAGGACAGGGGGGGGTGGGGGGGGTTCAAACCAGATGTAGAGTAATGTGATGAAGCAAGTTTGTAAGCACTTTGGGTCTATTAAAAAAATAAATAAACTATTGAGAAAAAAAGAGAAGGTATTTTTCAGATTAAACACATTTTCATATTTTTCTATAATTTTTTATACAAAAATCCGTATGTAACGCAGTAAAAAGGACACAAATTACGCACTACTATATATATATATTTTTTTAATATCTTTTTATTCTCTCACAGGTACATTCATTAGGCAAGACAGAGTGTTTCACAAAAATGCCCGCTGTTGCAAAATCACTCCCAATTTGTATGTGTTTAACCCTGTAAAGCCTGAACCATGAAATCATTGACAGAAAATGACAGTTTTTTGAAACTGGAGCCTTTATTGGTCCTTCTGAACACCCTAATTTTTTAGTTTTTATTTTTTCAAATATCAATTTCCATGTATGAGTTTCAATTTTGTATCATATTTGATACATCAGGTCTCAATGCTCAAATATTATTATTTTTGGACAAATAAATATATAATATAATACAAACATGTCTAACAAATTGGTAATTCCTTTTCAAAATTGTCAAAATTCTGCCTCCTTCCTCATCAACCCTTTCATGCATAAATTATGAGAACTTTAGCTGAGATTTTTTCCCTGAGTGTCTTTATTCCTCTTTAAGCATGAAAAAACAATGCGATTGAATTTTTTTTTTTTTTTTTTTTTTTAATAAACCTGTTTTTTATGAAGGTAGATTTGTTTCTTGATTGCTTTAACTAAAAAAAATTTCAATTAAAAAAAAAGTGTTTGATTGCAAAAAAAAAAAAAAAATTACAATCCAAAAAATTGCATTTGAACACTTTTTTTCTTTGAAGTGATTTTTTTATTTTATTTTTTATTGATTTTTGATTTTTTTTTTTTCTTTTGGTTAACAAACAACAAATCTACCTTCATAATTTTTTGTGGAGTTCCAAAAATGTCCACTCTGCTGGACACCGTGTTTAATTTTTGATGCAAAGAATGCAATATCAGAAAGTGATATATGAATAAAAACATTCTTAATGCAGCTAATCTGATGTTTTCTCACATTTTCTCATATTCCCAATTTTTATTAGCAGTTGATTTACACTCAGACATGTTAGTGCAGATCAGGTTTATCAAGAACAACAAAGTTACACTAATGGTATGAATGTCAGTGTATTATTATGGGATGGTGCAGAAGTGTCCACTGTGTTGGCTGATATGGAACTAAAACAACAAAACCCATGAATATACAAGAGAACAACTGGAGAAGAACTGTTCACTGGAGTGACCACTATGCATGAAAGGGTTAATGACAGTCTTGTAGTGTCACTGGAAAGGCCTCCGGTGAATGAATTCCTCCCCCTGGTGGATTATCTGTGTATTGCATGTATCTAATTGTATACATCAGGTTTTTCAAGAAAAAAAATATCACACTGATCATGTAAAGGGCTTCAAAACTCATGCATCAAATATGATACATTCAGCATATACGGTTAAATCACATCAGTTTAAACATGGTTCATATGTAAATCCTAGGCTCAAGTCGTAACCCTAATCTAAAAATGAGGCTTTTGGGGAGATATGATCAAATTAATGTATTCAGTTTCTGGTGTTCATTTTGATATGACATTGGCTACTGTGTTTTTTAGCATTACCCCGGAGGATTTATGTAAAAGTGACCTATATCGGTTCAGAATACTGCTTACCGCAAGCAAAAAAAAAGTCATCACCAAATATTGGCTAAAAAACTCATGTATCAAATCTGATACATTTGGTGTTACAGGGTTAAATGGCCAGGTTCTGCATGTAATGCAAGTGGACACAATAGGTTACACACAAAACCTGGAATGAGACTGAGATTCATGAAAACCTCA
This sequence comes from Sphaeramia orbicularis, assembly GCF_902148855.1. Taxonomy (NCBI): domain Eukaryota; kingdom Metazoa; phylum Chordata; class Actinopteri; order Kurtiformes; family Apogonidae; genus Sphaeramia; species Sphaeramia orbicularis. The sequence goes on from NC_043964.1 coordinate 12,542,626, forward strand.
CATGTCTGGATTAAAAAAAAAAAACAGTAGGATCCTCAAATTTAACAGTGTCTTTATTTATAGCAGTATATAAGACCATTTACAGCCATGTTTTCAGATCAAATGCACTGACACTAAGGATGTAATGATATGAAAATTTCATATTACAGTTACTGTGACCAAAATTATTGTGGTTATCATTATTATCGCGGTATTGTTGAAATTGTGCTCAAAATGTTCAAAAAGTACTAATACACACACTGAAATAATGTAACCAAGTTGTATTAAAAAAAAAATAATAATAATAATAATAAAATAAAATAATAGGCACAATGTCCCTTCTGTTGCAGAAACATTCAAATATTAACCCTTAGTGGTCTGAGCCTATTTTGTCTGTTTTTCAGTCCTTTTGATTTTGCCTTTATATACTATATAAAAAAATGTTTACTACACCCATGTTTGGGATCTTTTTTTTTTTCAGCACAACTTCATTTATATCATCTGTCTATTTTTTATTTATTTATTTATTTTTTTAACTTTAACCTACTATAAAAACATAAAAGGACAAAAAACAAAAAAAAAACATAAAATCTGATTTGAAAAATGTATATAATTTATTGCATAAATAACACACAGATGAACCTTTTCAAAGACTTTAAAAGTGAATATTGGTTCCAAATATTAGATATAGAAAATTAAAATTGTAAAAAATTAAAACCATACTCAAATATTTGACATAAAAGCAGATCTTTACATAGGCACTTTCTGCAGTAATCAAACACGGTTATCATGATAATTAGAATTTAAATGGTAATACTAACCATCTGCAATTTTACCGCGATTTATCGTTTTACTGGTAATCGTTACATCCCGACCTAACTGACACCTAGGTAGCTTTTCCTGCCCCAATTTTGGTCCTATTTTTGGCCCCAATATTTTATCAAAAATTCATTAATTTTGCGATGGTTCAGAGAAAGAGTATATATATTTTTTGCATTTATCTGTTCTCATTAGGTACATCCTGGGGGGAAAATATGTCTAAATTTCTCTTTTATTATTGGGTCTAAAAAACAAAATGAACCCAGTTTCATAGAAGCATCCATGTACAAGAAGACTCCAATCCAATATATTTAGTGCGACCTTTTTGGTTGTGTATATATTCATTTTCAGACACTTAACAGGATTCCACACGGGCTGTTAAATAAGCTCTGAGCAGCTGCCGTCTCAATAACCATGAATATGCTCAAGTGCTCCTTAAGAAAAAGAACCGGTGTTCAAAAACCACTGCAACTGTCACATAAAAAAAAAAAGACTTCCAGGACAAAAGGTCTGTAAAATTACTGATATCATTACACAGCTGGCCTCATTAGCATTTGCTAACCCCTGTTGCTTTAAATTAAAACATTTCTAATGAGAGGTACAATCACCTTTTAACCCGCACATTAGTAAACCAACCTTTTTTTTTTTTTATTGTGCGCCACACTGTTTTGCTATGATAGCCTATTAGTTGGCTTAAAGGTCAAAGGATTCATCTTATGGGGCCTGTAGTCACAATAAAAGCTTTAATGAAAGTCAAATGTGGTGCTTAAGAGAACTGTTGACTCAAAGCCACAGACAACAGGTGTTATTCAAATTAACTTCCACTGATTAATATTAATCTCCAAAAAACCTGGTGTTGTGGATGAAGCAGCCTCTCTGAACGCTCCAAAACAAAAGCCTGGTCTGAGGGTCACCGAGGATTAAACACAAATGAAGAAAAACAGGAAAGATAAAAGTGATACAAGTACGATCGGATGATATTTACAGCCAAAACGGACGTTAACCCTTTCATGCATGAATTATGAAAACTTTTGTCGAGATTTTTTTCCTGAGTGTTTTTATTCCTCTTTAGGCATGAAAGAAAAAAAACCAATGTAATTGAAATTTTTTTAAGGAACCTATTTTTTATGGAGTTACAAAAATGTCCACTCAGCTGGACACCATACGTATAATTTTTGAAGTAAAGAAACATGTATTTAAAATGCAGTAACAGAAAGTGATAAACAAGGGGTGTCAAAGATGCGGCCCGGGGCCAAATGTGGCCCGCCAAAGGGTCCAGTTCAGGCCCTGGGATGTTTTTGCCAAGTGCAAAAATTCCACAGTCTTGAACTGAATTAAGCAAAAAAAAAAAAAAAAAAAGTAGCTTGAATTAAGGAAAAAATCTTGAATTAAGCCAAAAAAAAAAAAATCTTGAATTAAGTTAAAAAAAAAATAAATCTTGAATTAAGTAAAAAAAATCTTCAATTAAGCCAAAAAAAATCTCAAATTTAGCAAAAAATCTTCAATTAAGCCAAAAAAATCTTCACTTAAGTAAAAAAAAAAAATCTTGAATTAAGCCAAAAAAATCTTCAAGTAAAAAAAAATCAATTAAGCAAAAAAAATCTCAAATTTAGCAAAAAATCTTCAATTAAGCCAAAAAAATTCTTCAATTAAATTAAAAAAAATCTTGAATTAAGCCAAAAAAAATCTTCAATTAAGTAAAAAAAAATCCTCAATTAAGACAAAAAAATTCTTCAATTAAGACAAAAAAAATCTCAAATTTAGCAAAAAAAATCTTCAATTAAGACAAAAAAAATGTTCAAATAAGTAAAAAAAAAAAAAAAAAATCTTCAATTAAGAAAAAAAAAATCTCAAATTTAGCTAAAAATCTTGAATTAAGACAAAAAAAATCTTCATTAAGTAAAAAAAATGAATTAAGCCAAAAAAAAAAAAATCCTCAATTAAGTAAAAAAAAAAAAATCATGAATTAAGACCAAAAAAAAATCTTCAATTAAGTAAAAAAAATCTTGAATTAAGCAAAAAAAAAAAAAAAAACTTCAATTACGTATAAAAAAAATCTTTAATTAAGCCAAAAAAAAATCTAGACTTAACAAATTATTTTTTTCCTTTTTAGTGCAAAAAATAACATTAAATTATGAAAACATTTACATTTCCAAACTATCCTGTAACACTAAAATGTGAATAACCTGAACAAATATGAACAACCTGAAATATCTAAAGAAAATTCAGCACAATTTGAACACTTTTTCCGCCTGTTCCTCAGTGTTTAGTGTCTTTGTAGATCTGATCCATAATGCACATGGAGAAATGATGAGTTGAGGAATAATATTGTTAAAATTGCACTAAATTTTCTTACGTTTTTTTTTTTTTTAATTTAAATTTCAGTTTTTTCAGGGTTTTCTTTCTTTTTTTTTGGATAGTTGATAAAAGTAAGTATTTACATAATTTAATAGGTTTTTTTTTTTTTACACTAAAACACAGACAAAAATTTGGAGTTGTCATTATTTACAGGTTATTATGTTATTGTTTTTCTGGTCCGGCCCACTTCAGATCAAATTTAACTGAATATGGAACTGAACTAAAATGAGTCTGACACCCCTGTTTTAATTGAAACTGTGTTTTTAACCTGTCTCTTTTCCATTTTTGTAAAACATGCGTATGAACTGTACTATAAGTGTCCACTGTGTTGGCTGACATGGAACTAAACCAACCAAACCCATGAAGAAACAAGAGAACAGCTGGAGAATAACTGTCCACTGGAGTGACCACTATGCATGAAAGGGTTAAATTGAAAATAATTCTACATGCATTTGACTTAGAATAGAAAAAAAATAACATCTGATTGTATGTGATTTCTTTTGTTTTCTCATCTGGGGGAAACTTTCACAGCATTTAGTTCTATTTTCCTGTCAGATTTTACTGTGGTTTTGTCTATTTTGCCCTCTGGTGGTCATGACAAAAGCACACAATCTGTACACAACCAGCTTCATCCATCACTCCAAACACTCCACTGACATCTAATAAGTGTGGTACACTGTAGAAAAACACCGCAGTACATATACATTTATTAATCGTGCGCCTTTGGCAAATATGAAATACCACGGTAATCCGCTCGGCGCAAGAAATTACAAAGAGGATGACAAGGAGGCACAATATTTCAAGTGGGTGGGCATATCTGTGTAGCCATGGTAACAACAAAAAAGTGAGTGTACCAGAGGAGATAGTTCATGTGTTTCAAACCTCATTTAAACCCCATTCAGTCTCACATTACCATAATGTGTATTCTGAGGACAGTTCGCAGGGGTTGAATAAAACAGGTTGTTTTAGAAGATAATCAGGCTTTATCTCTCGCTCACATCAGATGCCATTTTCCTGCATCGCAAATACAGACGACGAGCCCAGGAAGGGGAGCTGTACTTTAGGGGCCCAGCTAATGGGGATAGGAATAAGCAAGACAGTGTATAAAAACCAGAATCCATTAAAAAGTTATTTAAAAAATACAAAAAAGAGCATTCAGTCACTGTTTGACGTTGATGCCAGTTTAGAACAGAAATGTCTCCTTTTCCGTCATGGCGTCATTTTAGAGCAGGGGTGTCAAACATGCGGCCCGGGGGCCAAATGCGGCCCGCCAAAGGGTCCAGTTCGGCCCCTGGGATGTTTTTGCCAAGTGCAAAAATTCCACAGTCTTGAACTGAATTAAGAAAAAAAAAAAAAAAAAAAAAAAAAAAAAAAGCTTGAATTAAGGAAAAATCTTGAATTAAACCAAAAAAAAAACAAAAAAACACTTAAATTAAGTTTTAAAAAAATCTTCAATTAAGCCAAAAAAAAAATCTCAAATTTAGCAAAAAATATCTCAAATTTAGCAAAAAAGCTTCAATTAAGCAAAAAAAATTCTTCAATTAAGTAAAAAAAAAAAATCTTGAATTAAGCCCCAAAAAATCTTGAATTAAGTTAAAAAAAAATCTTGAATTAAGCAAAAAAGAAATTTCAATTAAGTTAAAAAAAATCTTGCATTCAGCCAAAAAAAAAATCTTCAATTAAGTAAAAAAAAATCTTCAATTAAGCCAAAAAAATCTTCAATTAAGTTAAAAAAAATCTTCAATTAAGCCCAAAAAAATCTTTAATTAAGTAAAAAAAATCTTCAATTAAGCAAAAAAAATTCTCAAATTTAGCAAAAAAATCTTGAATTAAGCAAAAAAAAACTTCAATTAAGTTTAAAAAAATCTGAAGCAAAAAAAAAAAATCTTCAATTAAGTAAAAAAAAATCTTCAATTAAGCCCCCAAAAAATCTTGAATTAAATTAAAAAAAAATCTTGAATTAAGCCAAAAAAAAAAAAAAATTCAATTAAGTAAAAAAAAAAAAAATCTTCAATTAAGCCCAAAAAAATCTAGAATTAACTTAATTTTTTTTCTTTGTTTCAGTACAAAAACAACCATTACATTATGGCGGGCCGCATTTGGCCCACAGGCCACATGTTTGACACTCCTGCTGTAAAGCCTGAACCATTAAATCCTTGACAGAAAATTCTAGTTCTTTGAAACTGGAGCCTTTATTGGTCCTTCTGAACAACCGCCTTTTTTTTTTTTTTTTTTTCCAAATATCAATTTCCATGTATGACTTTCAATTTTGTATCATATTTGATACACAGGGTCTCAATGCTAAAATATTATTTTTGAACAAATAAAAACACAACACAAGCATGTCTAACAAATTGATAATTCCTTTTCAAAATTGTCAGAGTTCTGCCTCCTTCCTCCAGAATCCATTAAAAAGTTATTTAAAAAATGTAAAAAAAAAAAAAGGGCCTTCAGTCACTGTTTGACGTCGATCCCAATTTAGAGCAGAAACGTCTCCTTTTTCCGACTTCTAATCCAGTGTGACATTGACGGATGTGAGGGCGTCGACGGCCCAGCTGGGGTACTGGTCAGGAGAAGGAAACATCCGCTTCATGAACGTCCGTATAAAGTCGGGAAAGCGTCCGTCCACGATGCTCTGGCGCACAGATCGCATCAGGGTGAGCTGCGAAGAGAGACGACGGGTGAATAGAAGACAAATAATGTGATTATTGATCTCAGTGGGAAATCATCCTCAGAGTGCATCCGGAGCCTAATGGGTGATTTGTTTTCATACGAATGTTTACCATATCGACGAGTCAATATAATTAAGTAGGTTTCAGAACGATTTGTAGTGACTTCTAATGTGGAAGTGGGTCAGAGGTACACAGTTTAATCTAGGGGTGTCAAACTCCTTTTACTTTATCGTTTTTTTTTATAAAAGGAGAGCTGAAATCTTCAACAAAATTAAGTGTAGAACAAACATAAAAAGGCAGTTTATCTATTAGAGGGGTGCATCTTTGGAATAATCTGAATCAAAACTTTTTTTATTTTTTAAAATTTTATTTATTTATTTAACCCTCCAGTATCTGGGTGCGCCTTTTAAACACACTTTGCACTTCATGTTGAAAAAATTCATATTATTTTTCACAATTTAAATAAGGTTAATATTCAAAAGTTGTTCATTTTTGCATGATCTTTAAAATTCTGGCCACCAACTAAAATGTGCACATTGTAAACAAAAGAAAATGACAAGACTAGCATCTGTCTCCCAAGTGTGCCTAAAATGCACTATTTCTTCCATTTGATTTGTATGATTAGAGCTGACCTTAATTTACAAAAATAAAATCAAATTAGAGCAGAAAAATAAATAAATATATAATATTTAATAGTTTGATTTATAGGTGTGCATTTTACACACACTTGGTGACAGATGCTAGTATTTTTGTACATTTGACCTAGCGCCAAAAATAATAATGCAAATTAACCAATGTTGGAGTAAATCATTGACATATGCCAGGCTGCAAAAATCAAATAATATGTGATCCACTTTTTATGTCGTATATTGAAAAAAAAAATTTTTTTTTTGTGTTTTTTGCATCCAAAAAAATGGTTTGTTTACATTACAAACACAGCATTTAAAGGGTTAAAAAATGTGACAATTATTGAGTATTTGCTATTTTTATTTACAGTTCAAGTTGATGAAATAGAAAAAAGGGTAAAAGAATTAAAAACAAACTGTATGAAAAATTTTTGACATTATTCCACAGGTGCTTAGTAAGGGCCTAGCTGGACAGGATACCGGAGGGTTAAAGGGGAACTGAAATCTTCAACAAAATTAAGTGTAGAACAAACACCCAGGTGAGCCTCTAAATAAGACCCTCTTTCCTCCTCATTTCAGTTTAACCCCTTGAACACTCAGAGGTTGGACAAAATAATGGAAACACCTTAAAAAATCAACAAAATATAATTTAATATGGTGTAAGTCCGCCTTTTGCGGCAATTACAGCCTCAATTCTCCGAGGTATTGATTCATACAACTTGTGAATTGTTTCCAAAGGAATTTTAAGCCATTCTTCAGTTAGAATACCCTCCAACTCTTTTAGAGACGATGGCGGTGGAAATCGACGTCTTACTTGAATCTCTAAAACTGACCATAAATGCTCAATAATGTTGAGGTCTGGGGACTGTGCCGGCCATACGAGATGCTCAACTTCATTAGAATGTTCCTTATGCCATTCTTTAACAATTCTAGCTGTATGGATTGGGGCATTATCATCTTGAGGTGAAGGTGTTTCCATTATTTTGTCCAACCCCTGCTGGTTTCAGATGTTTGTGGTGCAAGATTTTATCAGTTTGAGAAAGAACAGACTGTACCTCACAACTTAAAAAGAGGATTGGGAGCAGCTAATACAGTTTTTTTTAACCTTAGGGTCAGGACCCCTCGTAGGGTCGCCTGGAATTTCTAGTAATTGATAAAAAAAAATGTAAAAATTAAAATTTACAAATAAAAATTTACATTATATAACCTAAATGTCGTGTAAAATTAATGTTTATTTGCAAGATATTATAGCAAACTATTACATGATCAAAAATAAATTAATTTTAGCAAAAAAAAAAAAGTCTCCGTTTTGAATGTCTGGGGTCGCCATAAGTTTGTGATGTTAAAATGGACTGATGAGCCAAAAAAAGGTTGGGAACCACTGTCTTAACTCCATTCATTTACATAGAATATACATCATTTTTCTAGTTTCCTGAGAAATAACAGTTGTGGACATAAGAGGTTTCCGTCTGACAGCCATGTTACACAGAATAACCAGGTCTGAACATCTGTGCGGGTTTTTTTTCTTCATTTTCCAACATGAAAATCCCAGGATCCATTGGGCTCAAGTTGTTAGAGTGGTTCAGGGAGCATGAGACATCATTTTCACACATGGGTGGGTCATCAGAGTCCAGACCTGAACCCCACTGAGAATCTTTAGGATGTGCAGGAGAAGACTTTCTGAAGCGGTTTGGACTCTCCGACCATCACTACAACATCCATTCATTCATGAATTTTACAATATTGGATCAGAATTGCATTGCATAAACAATGCCACGGTGAATGCATTCCAAATATTATGTTTTTTTTTTTTTTTGTCCAGGCAGTGTGTATTAGTAAAAATCAACATCTTTTGACAGGTTCTTGTAAATGAACCCTTTCATGCATGAATTATGAGAACCTTAGTCTAGATTTATTTTCCTGAGTGTTTTTATTCCTGTTTAGGCATGAAAAAACAATGCGAATGAATTATTTTATTGAACCTATCTTTTATGAAGGTTGATTTGTTTCTTTATTGCTTTAATTAAAAAAAAAATTCAATAAAAAAGTGTTTGAATGCAAAAAAAAAAAATTTACAATCCAAAAAATTTAATTTGAGCACTTTTTTTCTTTGATTGAAAAGGGTTTTTTTTTTTAAGTAATTTTTTTTTTTGATTGAAATTTTCTTTTTTTAAAATTAAAAAAAAAAAAAAAAAAAAAAAAAAAAAAAAAAAAAAAAAAATATATATATATATATATATATATATATATATATATATATATATATATATATATATATATATATATATATATAATTTGGTTAAAGCAGTAAAGAAACAAATCCACCTTCATAATTTTTCGTGGAGTTCCAAAAATGTCCAATCCACTGGACACCATATGTTTAATTTTTGAAGCAAAAAACGCAATATCAGAAAGAAAAAATTTACAATCCAAAAAATTTAATTTGAGCACTTTTTTTCTTTGATTGAAAAGGTTGTTTTTTTTTTTAAGTAATTTTTTTTTTTTGATTGAAATTTTCTTTAAAAAAAAAAAAAAAATATATATATATAAATATATATATATAAAAATTTGGTTAAAGCAATAAAGAAACAAATCTACCTTCATAATTTTTCGTGGAGTTCCAAAAATGTCCAATCCACTGGACACCATGTGTTTAATTTTTGAAGCAAAAAACGCAATATCAGAAAGTGATATACTGTGTGAAAACTAGAAAACAAAACATTTTTAATGCAGCTCATCTGACGTTTTCTCGCATTTTATCATATTCCCAATTTTTATTAGCAATTGATTTAACCTCAAACATGTCACTACAGATCAGGTTTATTAAGAACAGCGCAGTTACAGTAATGGTGTGAATGTCAGTGTATTATGGGATGGTGCATAAGTGTCCACTGTGTTGGCTCATATGGAACTAAAACAACAAAACCCACGAATACACAAGAGAACAGCTGGAGAAGAACTGCTGTAGTGACCACTATGCATGAAGGGGTTAATTTGGCTTGTATTAAATAAATACACTAATAGGCTGATTTAAACATGCTTATATTACACACCATTAGGAAATATACCACCTCCTACTTAATGTCAATGAAAAAAACTACACAAAAACAAATAATAAAATATATTAATCACATGGAAATTCAGTTCATTTCATGAGAATTAGCAGAACCCTGAGGCTTCCACTCCAAACATGTTCATAATTTCCAGTCATGAGCTAAATTCCCATTATTAGTATGCATATTCTAAGCCTCACCAGCCACCAGTTGTTTATTATTCACTACATTGGCTTGAAATCAGTACTGAAAAATCGAAGAAAAACCTTGAAAACAGCCTCCAAAAAAGGAAGAATGGTTTATTTTTCACCTAGTTTTCTTTTTTTTTTTCCCATTCTAAATTCGATTCTGTATAAGTCGCTCTATCGTATGTGGAACTTATTTGATCCTGTGTAAAACCCAGCGGTACAGAACATTGCTAAAAATAGCCTCAGAGCTGAAAACCCCATTGTTAATATAATTTGATCAAGAAGGATTATCTTAATTTCCTTGAACCCTTTTTTTGGCCAAAGTGTGAATATTCATTGCAGATATATTAAAAACATAAAGACGGCACATATATTACTCCATCATTTAATAGGTTTTTGAAAACAGCTCATTTTTCATACTCCAGTTGTGATATTAGATTCGTTGGATTTTATTTCATATCTGTGTGATGCATCTTCAGTTTGCATTTCACTGGAATCTGGATAATTTTTATTTATTTATTTATTTATTTGTCATTTACATTTTTATTGATTTTATCATATTTTCAGTCCTTTACAAAAACTAAAAAAAAAAAAAGACAAAAAAAAAAAGACAAAAAGGAAAACAAAAAACAAACCCCACAACTTAACCCTTAGATGCATGAATTATGAGGACCTTAGTCAAGATTTTTTTTCCTGAGTGTTTTTATTCCTCTTTAGGCATGAAAAAAACTATGTGATTGAAATATTTGAATAAATCCATTATTAATGGAGTTACAAAAATGTGCACTCAGCTGGACACCATGCGTTTAATTTGTAATAACGGCTGATAACTAGTGATGTCCGATAATATCGGCCCACCGATATTGGCATAAAAATGTAGTATCGGTGAATATCGTTATCGTTTTTTTTGCCTATCATTAAAACCGATAAAATAATGCCTTGATTTCGCCTGCATTTACCGATGCGTAAATGAAACATTGTTTGTAGCTGAAAGAAATGTGCAGTTTTCAAAACTGTACAGTAGAGCTGCCACACTGTAATAGACTCATGGAGGGAGGGAGAGAAAATAAATAAATATGGCATTTTTTCCACAACTTCAGTTGAAGTATGTATTCTTTGCACAGACGGTGTTTACATTTTGAAAGCCTTGTTGCATTTGAGAATGCATCCAATGGGGCATCACAATAAAATTAAGCATGATGTGTTAATTCCATGACAGGAGATATGTGATGTTACCTAAAATTAGTTTAATATCCCGCATATATCGGCAGTGGTATCACTAGCTATTGGAATTGGAAATTAAGCGTTGGACAATATCGGCAAATTGATTTTTGGCAAAAAAAGCCAATATCGGACATCCCTACTGATAACGTAATAAATTTGCCATTTTTAAATGTAATAAGCCTCTAACATAATAACTGGCCAATAATGTAATAAAAGACCTGAACCGATGACGTAATAACGTTTGGCCAATTACATGATAACTTATGACGTTAGAGAGAGAGAGAGAAATTTTATCACAGTTATATCGAATATATGAAACTTAAATACAGTGATATTAATATATTATTACATTATTGGCTTAATTTTTTTACCAAGTCAATAACGTCATAAGTTATTACGTTATTGGCCAAAAGTTATTACATTATTGGTTCAGAATTTTAAGATAAGATAAAATAAGATAAGATATTCCTTTATTGATCCTACAATGGGGAAATTCACAGTGTAGTCAGCAGCAAAATATACACATAAACATACATGTAAAGCAAAACAGTCATATAAATTTTAGTAAAAAAGTGTTTAAAAGGAGAGTGCAAATACGGTTTGACATGAATGTAGTGCAAATGGTTATAAATATAAAAAACATATAAATACGGATTTGAATATATACAGATTTGGACAGGTGCGGTTTTAGATATATAAATATGGTGCCTATAGACAGTGATGGATATGGAGAGTGATGGACAACATAAATGGAATGAAGGGAGGGTTGTTACTACCCCACATATGTATTTATTACGTTACTGGCCTATTACAGTTTAAAAATGGCAAATTTCTTACATTATCGGCTGTTATTACGTTATCAGTCGTTATTACGTTATTGGCGTCTACAAGCCAAGAAAAATTTATTTAAAATGCAATATCAGAAAGTGATAAATTGTAAAAATTTCGGAATTTTTTTTTTAATGCTGCTAATCTGATGTTTTCTCACATTTGATCATACTCTAATACTAGTTATTACTCACTTCATGGAGATAGTATGCAAAAAAAAAACCCAACTTTTTGTTTAAGAAAACTGTTAATTACAGTCTAATAACAACTAGCAATTGTTTTACACTCAAACATGTTACTACAGATCAGGTTTATCAAGAACAGCACAGTTACAGTAATGGTATGAATGTCAGTGTATGGGATGGTGCATAAGTGTCCATTGTGTTGGCTGATATGGAACTAAAACAACAAAACCCATGAATATACAAGAGAACAGCTGGAGAAGAACTGTCCACTGGAGTGACCACTGTGCATGAAAGGGTTAAAAAGGCAGAGTCCGGACATGTTTAACCCCTTCATGCACAAATTATGAGAACCTTAATCACAATTTTTTCCTGAGTGTTTTTATTCCTCTTTAGGCATGAAAAAAACAACGCGACTGAAAATTTTCTTCTGAAAAATAAATAAAAATAAAGAAATAAAATAAAAATAATGAAAAAAAAAAAAAAAAAAATCTTATGAACATATTTTTCATGAAGTTGCAAAAATGTCCACTCAGCTGGACACCACACGTTTAATTTTTGACGCACAGAAACGTGTATTTACTGATAAACTGTGTGAAAACTATGGGGAGGGCTTGTGATTCTGGGGGTTTATGATCAGGAGAGATCTACATAATGTTACCAATTCATGTCAGAAAAGATATGTAGTGTCCTAAAACTTTAATAAAGATATGTGTTAAAAAAAAAAAAAAAACAAGAAAACGAAAAGAACAACAAAATCCATGAATATACAAGAGAACAGCTGTAGAATAGCTGTCCACTGTAGTGACCACTATACATGAAAGGGTTAAGCTACAGCTTGTACCAGCAAAATTAAAAAGATTCAATTATTTTTGATTTCATGAACAATTATTTATATAAAAATGTGCACCAATTTATTCTCAGAGTTTCTTACCTCATTAGTACAAAATATTAATCAAAAAAAAGGAATAGAGCAGGGGTCTCAAACATGCAAATCTGGTCTGTGGGATGACTTTGTGGAATACAAATACTACACTGTAGATATTAGCAGTTAAGGATATTAAAATCATTTTTAGGTCAACCAGTCAAATACTATCATAAAAACTTATAAATAAGGAAATCTGTAATTTTTTTTTCTCTTTGTTTTAGTGTAAGAAAAGTAAAATTACACAAAAATATTTACATTTAAAGACTAGCCTTATAAAAAAAAAAAAAAAAAAGTAAATAACCTGAACAAAATTAAAAAGATTCACTTATATTTGATTTCATGAACAATTATTTATATAAAAACGTGCACCAATTTATTCTCAGAGATTCTTAACTCATTAGTACAAAATATTAATTAAAAAAAGGAATAGAGCAGGGGTCTCAAACATGCAAATCTGGTCCGTGGGATGAATTTGTGAAATGCAAATATTACACTGCAGATATTAGCAGTTAAGGATATTAAAATCATTTTTAGGTCAACCAGTCAAATACTATCATAATAACTTATAAATAAGGAAATCTGTAATTTTTTTTTCTCTTAGTTTTAGTGTAAGAAAAGTAAAATTACACAAAAATATTTACATTCACAGACGAGCCTTATTAAAAAAATGTAAATAACCTGAACAAAATTAAAAAGATTCACTTATTTTTGATTTCATGAACATTTATATAAAAACGTGCACCAATTTATTCTCAGAGTTTCTTACCTCATTAGTACAAAATATTAATTAAAAAAAAGGAATAGAGCAGGGGTCTCAAACATGCAAATCTGGCCCGTGGGATGAATTTGTGAATGCAAATATTACACTGCAGATATTAGCAATCAAGGATATTAAAATCATTTTTAGGTCAACCAGTCAAATACTATCATAACTTATAAATAATGAAACCTGTAATTTTTTTCTCTTTGTTTTAGTGTAAGAAAAGTAAAATTACACAAAAATATTTACATTCACAGACTAGCCTTATAAAAAAAAAAATTAAATAACCTGCACAAATATGAACAACCAGAAATGTCTTGAGAAAAATATGTGGAATTTTAACAATATTCTGCCTGTTACTAAATATTTTGTGTATTTGTAGATCCACTGTGATCTGTACGTTATAATGCACATGTGTAAATAAAAAATAAAGCGTAATATTGCTAAAACTGCACCTATTTTTTTCTAGAACTTTCAACTTGTTCATGTTATGTTCAAGTACAACTTGTAAATGTAAACATTTTCATTTTGGAATTTGACTTTTTTCACTCAAAAACATAGAGAAAACATCGGAATTGACATTATTCATAAGTTCTTATCCTATTATTTCTATTATTTTACTGGCCCACTTTATATCATATTAGGTTGTATGTGGCCCCTGAACCAAGGTTATTATCATTAACGAAAACTAACAAAATGACGAAAACTAGAATTGTAAAAACATTTTTGTTAACTGAAATAAATAAAAACTATAGTTAAAAGAAAAAAACATAACTAACTGAAACTGTATTGTGTGTTTACAAAACTAACTAAAACATATAAAAATTATGGATAAAATTCCCTTCGTTTTTGTCTTTGTCAATGTCGGATTGATGTAAAATCGATTTATTTCCCTCGAGCAATTTTAGCTGCTGGCACCGTATGATATTTAACGGTTCATCACTTCTTGTCACTTGTGGTTTAGAGTCGTCCTCTGGTCCCCACTCTACCTGGAAACATGGAAACTGAAGTTGGGAGAAAGCGGCAGAGTCCTGTCTGGGATTTATTTGAATATGACGGAGAAGAATAGAAAGATATAAAAAAAATCTAAAACTAAGCATTTAGAAAATAACGAAAACTAATAAAAACTAGCAAACCTGCTCTAAAAACGAATTAAAATAACTGAATTAGAGAAAAAAAGTCAAAACTAAATAAAACTAAACTATAATGAAAAATCCCAAACTATTAGAACCTTGCCCTGAACTGAATTGAGTTTGACAGCCATGGAATAGAGCTTCAGGATTTGGGGAGATTACATCAAATTTTCATATAAAATTGCTCAAGAAAAGCCAAAACATGAAACATAAAGTTACAAGGTGCTTGTTCTTTATCCAAATAAAAATTTCAGACTTTTTTAAAACTACTATTTTTTTCCCCAGACTTTGACTTTACGTACTTTTAGACTTGTGTGTCTACTTTTTTTGGTTCAGATTGTACCTGTTGTGTGTAGTAGAAAAGTTCATGTTAATAAATGTAGGAATGAACGAATGCTGAATTTAAAGTAAATTATGTTTTACTGACAGAAACGTTTTCAAAACATATGAAAACTAGAAGCACTCGGAGAGCGCAGACCTCCGCCAAGGCTGATCAGTGCCCCCCCCCCCGTGGGCCCCCCCACCCCCGATCACCACCAAAATTTAATCATTTCTTCCTTATCCCATTTCCAACAAACCCTGAAAATTTCATCCAAATCTGTCCATAACTTTTTGAGTTATGTTGCACACTAACGGACAGACAAACAGACAGACAAACAAACAAACCCTGGCAAAAACATAACCTCCTTGGCGGAGGTAATCACAGAAGTGCATGGATATCACACAAACCAGTTTGACTAGAATCATTCCAGTACTAACCGGTTAGTGAAATCAGATCCAGTTTTTTATCTGCTTTCCTCAAGTATTTCTTATCTTACAAGATCATGTGCCTTTGAGCATGTTCTGCAATTCAACTATGACCATACTTTTTAAGACTTTCATGCAAAATTCCAGACTTTTCACGGTCTGGAAAACAGCGTTTCAAAAATCCATCCTTTCTGAGACTTTGAAGACTTGCACAAGTACCCTGAATTGAAATAATGAAATAATGTCATGATTTTGGAATTGTACTTTTCAGGTTACAGGGTTCAATAGGGCTGTGTATCGGCAAGAATCTGGCGATACGATACAAATCACAATACTGGGATCACGATACAATATATCATAATATATACTTTTAAAAAGGCAATTTTTTTTTGTTTGTTTCTTTTTTTCCTGAAAGAATTGAATTACACCAGAAATATGCACAAATACTAAACACATTTTTATTTGATCCCAACAGGATCTAATGTTATATCACAAAATGTTCCTGTGTTCAAACTGAAATTTGTTTTACAGACATTCCAGATTAAGATCCTGTTCAAATGTTTATTTTCTATTAGTTCAGAACTAACATCAGAACATTATTTTTGTGCAATCCCAACAAATGAACTAACATTATTTAATAAAAGAGTGTTAAATAATAATCAATAAGATATAAACAATAAAGAAAAACAAAAAACAAAAATGAACCTCCGCCATATCTGCGTTTGAATGAATACCTAAAAATATTGATACAGTACTTTTTAATGTCGATACAGTATTGTGAGATGAAATATCGCGATATATTGCAGAACTGATATTTTCTAACACCCCGAGGGTTCATACACATTTTTCAAGGTCAAATTCAAGGAGTTTTCAAGCACTTTTAAGGGTCATTTTCAAATTTTTCCAGCACACACCTTACAAAATACATATCTACAGGAATACATATACTCATGATTATTTCACTTTTTATCACAATGATGTACACTGAATTATGCTATAAACATCTACTATGTTTCATGATAGCAAAACATTCAGACATTAACCATAAAAGACCAAAACCATCTACTGATGTAAAACGTATAATACCTGTTGATCCACTAATCCTATCAATACATGTAAATAATTAGTGTAAAATACAGTTTGTCATCTTTTCATGGGCATCAGATATGACCCATTTGAAAGTCCAAAGGCTCCGTAGTTACCAT
Organism: Sphaeramia orbicularis; assembly: GCF_902148855.1. Taxonomy (NCBI): domain Eukaryota; kingdom Metazoa; phylum Chordata; class Actinopteri; order Kurtiformes; family Apogonidae; genus Sphaeramia; species Sphaeramia orbicularis. The sequence goes on from NC_043964.1 coordinate 12,559,328, forward strand.
GGAAACACCGTCATCTTCTACAACATTGATTCACCAGTAAAATTGATGGAGTTGGATCAATGACAGTGGATGGACACACTTGTTTTATATTCAATTAATGATAGATTTGACTGAAAAAGTCACTTTTTCGTCATTTTTTTTCTGTTTCTGATATAATAAATTTGAATTAACTGACTTTTCATGAACCTCTAAATTGATTATAGGAAATAAAATACAGGATAATACATGATTTACAGTGAAAAATGCAAAATATAGAGGATAATATAATAAGAAATGGTGATAAATCACTTGAGAAAGGTTAAATAGAGAGAAAAATTCATTTGGGAACTGACATAAACAGAGTACTGGGTCTTTTTGGGTTAACCCTCGGTTACCCTTGGGTTATCCCGTCCACCAAGGCCCTTACTAAGCACCAAGTGTGCCTTTTTGGCACACTTGTGGAATAATGTCAAAAAAATTTTCATACAGTTTGTTTTTAATTCTTTTACCCTTTTTTTTATATTTCATCAACTTGAACCGTAATAAAAAATACCAAATACTCAATAACTGTCACATTTTTTAACCCTTTAAATGCCATTTTTTTGGATGCAAAAAACACACAAAAAATATTTTTTTACAATATACTATATAAAAATTGGATTCCATATTATTTGATTTTTGCAGCCTGGGATATGTCAATGATTAACAGCAACATTAACAACATTAATAAATTAATTTAGACCCTCACCTCTCAAATGAAGCCCAGATATCAGTAAAAGCAGGATTTATGCCTTAATGGCTTTGGATCAAAAACAGTGGTTATAATGGAAGAAATAGTGTGTTTTAGGCACACTTGGGAGACAGATGCTAGTCTTGTAATTTTCTTTTGTTTACAATGTGCACATTTTAGTTTGTGGCCAGAATTGTAAAGATCATGCAAAAATCAACAATTTTGAATTCTAACCTTATTTAAATTGTGAAAAATATGAAGTTTTTTAACACAAAGTGCAAAGTGTGCCTAAAAAGTGCACCCGGATACTGGAGGGTTAAAGAACACATCGTATTATCCAAAAAACAGGAAGCTACTTGGCGTTCCTCAGACACACTCGCCCCGAGACAAAGGCTAAAATAAAAATGTACCCAGATTCTACCTGAGAACAGCTGTTAATTTTATTTTTGACATAAAGTTATATTTTTCCCCATGTAAGTACCTTTGGTTATAACTGCAAACACTTCAACGGAAATTCCAGCACTTTTCAGACCTTGAAAACACAACACTGAAATTAGAGCATTTTCAAGGTTTTCCAGCACCCGTTCGAACCCTGTGTTTAATACTGACCTGGTAGGCGATGTTGTGAATGGTGACGTGATGCATGGCTGCAGTGTCGCTCTTAAACAGAGCGTGCAAATACGCCCGACTATGTCTGAAACACAACAGAAACAGACAGCAGGAGGGACGTTCACACCTTTGCAGCATTTCATCTGTACAACATAGATGTGATAGTTGAACATCGGGCACCAGCAACTGACAGGAAACAACAAAATGTGCTTGTGAAAACCCCACCGCATCTTTGTCTAATAACACTGTCTACATTACCGGGGGGGCAGTCCCTCTGGAAGTCCCTCCCACCTTTTATCAGACACTGCTCCGACCTCAACACCTTTATCTAAGATTGCTTTTAATGTTTAATTTTAATGTTTAATTGTTTTATATTCATATACCTGCCTTTTGCACCTGCTTTAATCTGTTTTTAATGTGTTTGGTTTCTGTTTTTATCTGCTGTATGTAAAGTGTCTTTGAGTTCTATGAAAAGCGCTATACAAATAAAATGTATTATTATTATTATTATTATTATTATTATTATTATTATTATTATTATTATTATTATTATTATTATTATTATTATTGTTGTTATTATTGTTTAGGGATGTAACAATTACACTGGTCTACAAGGAAAATGCTTCCAGAATAAAAGTAATGAAATTTTACCACATGAGAGTCACTGATAAAGAAAAATCAAGTCAAAAATGCTGGTTGGCTGAACTTTCCAAGATACAGCCTTGGGTCAAAATGTGAAACTCAAGAATTAACGAGAGAATGGGTTTGACTCAAAAGGAATATTTGTCTCAGAGCTACAAGATCTACTTCAAAACACTGTCTGCACATTAGAATACATTCACTTTACAGGTTCTATTAAGTGGAAGATTTATAAAACTATTATATAAATGTACATAAACCAATATATATGTGTAATCACACTTAATCATATACCTTGAAAACATCAGCAAACCGGCACTTTTGTCATTTATTTTCCAATTAATCTTATTAAAATACGTAACATTTAGCACATTTAATGTCTGAAGCAAATCATTTCTAAAAAATTGTAGACCAGTGTTACCGGTATAACGATAAACCGCGGTAAAATTCCCGACGGTTATTATTACCGTTTAAATTCTAACTATCATGATAACCGTGTTTGATTACTGCACTTTGAAAAGTCACAGTACTGCACATTTCCTGGATCATTGTGCTACTTATTTACATTTATTTTTATTCATTTTCTTGCCAATTTTGGTCAGTTTTTATTCCTTTTATCTCATTTTTTGTTCATTTTCATTGATTTTGCTGCTTATGTTTGTGCATTTTTGTCCAGTTTGTTCCGTATTTTGTTCATTTGTTGCTTACATTCAACATTTTTATTAAGTTTGTTTACATCTATCTATCTATCTATCTATCCATCTATCCATCCATCCATCCATCCATCCATCCATCCATCCATGAAAAAGAAACTAAAACAACCCAAACTTGACCTAGAAAATGGTCAAACAGTGTTCATAAGGTTCCATCTTTAATGCACATTTGTATATTTGATGTTTACACGTTAATATTTGAACGTTTCTGCCAACAAAAAGTACATTGTGCCGATTATTTTATTATTATAATTTTTTTCAAAATGCAACTTGGTTACATTATTTCAGTGTGTGTATAAGTATAAATACTGCGATAATAATGATAACCGTGATAATTTTGGTCACAATAACCGTGATATGAAATTTTCATATCGTTACATCCTTAAAAAAAAAAAAAAACACATATATATATATATATATATATATATATATATATATACAGGGTGGGGAAGCAAAATTTATAATATTTTGAGGCAGGGATTGAAAGACAGTGTATGACCAATTAGTTTATTGAAAGTCATGAGAATTTATTTGCCACAAGAAAATGTACATAATAGATGTACAAATGTTTTTATTCTATGTGTCCTCCTTCTTTCTCAATAACTGCCTTCACACGCTTCCTGAAACTTGCGCAAGTGTTCCTAAAATATTTGGGTGACAACTTCTCCCATTCTTCTTTAATAGTATCTTTAAGAAAGTTGACATTGCTGTGTGATGTTCTATTGGTAGCATGTTCTAAAATGCCCCAAATAGCAGAATCCAGAGGGTTTAGATCTGGGCTAGAAGGCGGCCATAAACATGATTCCCAAAAATTGCTAAAGTTGGATTTGTTGCTGTTGTCAACAAGTGTTTTGGTGTTCTTGTGTAAGATTTTAACTTCAAATCATATTTCACTGCATTTCTAACGGTCTTGTTGTCTACCTCAAGTTCAGTTGCCATTTTTCTCCTGGATTTGGTTGGATCCTTTAGGATTTTGGATTTGAGAGCTTTAATAAAAGCTTTGGTACGTTTTTTGTTGCTTCCTCCACTTCCAGACTTTCTGGTAATAGTTTTGCTCATAGTCATTCTCTTCTTTCCATTATAAACAGTCTTTATGGACACTCCAACTATTTTTGAAATCTCCTTTGGTGGGACGAGTGCATTCAGCAAATCACACACTCTTTGACGTTTGCTTTCCTGATTACTCATATGGGCAAAAGTTTCCGAAAAGATATGGATAATAGTGTTAGGTATGATTATGACATCAATATATGTTTGGTTTCAAAACAATTGACGTAGTGCCTGCTGAGAAAAAACAACTAAATGTTCATTGTAAATTTTGCTTCCCCACCCTGTGTGTGTACATATATATATATATATATATATATATGCCGTTATTTATGATTTTTTGTGCGGGTGGTGCATATCTAGGTGAACAAAGAAGAAAAAATGGGAACAAAATTGCCTATAAAATAAACATATCTTAACCATAAACTACTTCCAAAAGTCACACGTCTTTCACGGCCAAAACATCCATTTTTAGATTAAAAGGTAGTGATGCACTATGACGTGTGTTATTGGTGGTTTTTTTACCTTTTGCATGTGGGGCACTGACAGTCGGGGTCTATGGGCTGGAAGTCTTTGGCGTACTGCTTCTGTTTGACCTGGAGGGATCCCCACGGCACTAAGGCAGAACCAAACCTCTGCGTGAAGAGACAGATTAGTGTAAACAACTTTAAAGATGGAGTTATACCCACTACATGCTGTGATTAAAGTGTGTTTTTCAGTGGGTGGGGTATGGGGAACTTACGGCAGTACGAGTGGGAAACACACAGTCGAACATGTCACATCCCAGAGCGACACACACCACCAAATCCACAGCATACCTGCAGAAAAATCATCATGACAGTTTTTTTTTGTTTGTTTATGTGTTTTGTAAATGTATAAATTGTAATACTTTTATTTTGGGAATGGACCCCAGGAAGAATAGTCTCTACTTTGGTCGCGACTAATGAGGATCCTTAACCCATAAAGACCCAGTGCTACTTTTTTGGCAGTTTGCAAATGAATTTTCCTCTACATTTACCCTTTCTTAAGTGATTTATCACTGTTTATTATAACATTATCCTGTTTATTTTGCATTTCTTCAGTAAAAATAAAGTATTTTTCTATATTTAATTCACTGATCATGTAGATGTTGGTAAAATCTCAGCGTAAATTCAAAGGTTATTATGTCAGAAACAGAGAAAACTAAAGATAAGGTGACTTTTTCGGCAAACTATATCAATAACGGAACATAAACCAAGTGTGTCTATCCACTGTCATTGATCCAACTCCATGGGTTTTGTCGGTGAATCAATGTTGTAGAAGATGACGGTGTTTCCACAGTAACTACGCAGCCTCTGAACGTTCAAATGGGTCATATCTTTTGGTTCAAAGTGTTTTTACTACATATTGAGTCATCCAGAAAAGCATAATACAGTCATTTTTTTAATACTCAAACCCATAAACATTCCCATAAAAAAGATAATAACTGACAATAATAAATAAATAAATACATAAATAAATACATACATACATACATAAATAAATAAGGAACACAGATATTAGTCACAGACTCATATTAATAAGACTACTCTGGAATAAGTGAGGGATCTACCTCTTTTATGTGACTCAGAACAGGTTACCAGGTACTGAAAAACTTATTGGCACATCCTCTTATAGAATATCTAATTTAATGATGTAAAAGATCCAGAAACCAAGATTTAAATGTTGGAGGTTGTTTATCTTTCCATTTCAGTAGTATTAGTCCACGAGGTAGAAGAGTGGTGAAGGCAATTAAATTTTTTAGATTTTTGGTTAAAATGAGAAGAATGTGATGTAATGCCAAATACTGCAATTGTTGCCTCAGGTTCAATATGAGACCCTGTTACATCAGAAATAAATTTAAATACAGACTGCCAAAAGTCAAATGGGTCATATCTGATGACCGTGAAAAGATGAATAACTGTATTTTACGCCAATTATTTACACGTATTGATAGGATTAATGGATCAACAAGTATTAAACAGTTTAGATCAGTAGATGGTTTTGGATGACAGTAGATGTTTGGGTCTTTATGGGTTAAATTAAAAAAATAAATAACTGAATATAGAAGACATTTCCCAGACGTACCCCACACCCATAAGATAACGAGGTTTCTCCCGCGGCAGGTGGTCGGTGCTCAGCGTGACCATCCTCCAGAAGTCGTCCTTCTCCTCTCCTCCACTCAGACCTCCGACGGCGAAACCAGGAACATCCCGTTTAGTCATTTCTGAAAGAAGGCGATACTATGTTTATTATGAAACCTACTCTTATTGTTTGAGCTGCACCAGTAGACCACAGCACATTCCTCGTAAGTGAAAACCTATTCGGCAATAAACCCCATTTCTGGTTCTGATGCTGAGGTTTTAGAGCTCAACATCAGTCGAACTGGTAGGGAATGGGTGGTTTACAACTATCCCTGACTTTAACTCATTAAGACCCAGAGCTACTTTTGTGGCAGTTCCTAAAAGGATCTGTCTCCATATTTAACATTTCTTAAGTGATTTATCACCATTTATTGTAATATTATCTTCTTTTAGTGTTTTTCCAGCAAAAATCAGGTATTTTCCTATATTTAATTTACTGATATGTAGATGTTAACTGAAGCACAGATTAAAGTTCAGGGTTATTATATCAAAAACAGGGAAAACTGAAGATAAAGTGACTTTTTCAGCAAAATATATCATTATCTGAGCATAAAACAAAAAAACAAGTGTCTCCATCCACTGTCACTGATTCAACTCCACGGGTTTTACTGGTGAATCAATGTTGAAGAAGATGATGGTGTTTCCACGGAAACTGAAAAGATGACTGTATTTTACACCAAATATTTACATGTATTGATAGGATTAATGGATCAATTGGTATTAAACATTTTATATCAGTAGACAACTTTCATCACCAGTGGATGTTTGGGTCTTCATGGGTTAAATGTTTCTGTATGTGGACTTACAGAAGGAGATTAAACTGAAGGAACTGGTTTCCTTAAATCAGGGGTGTCAAACATACGGCCCGGGGGCCAAATGCAGCCCGCCAAAGGGGCCAGTTCGGCCCCTGGGATGTTTTTTGCCAAGTGCAAAAATTCCACAGTCTTGAATTGAATTAAACAAAAAAAAATTTGCTTGAATTAAGGAAAAAAATCTTGAATTCAGCCAAAAAAAAAAAGTTCAATTGAGTAAAAAAAAAAATCTTCAATTAAGCGAAAAAAAAATCTTCAATTAAGTAAAAAAAAAAAAAAAACTTGAATTAAGCCAAAAAAATCTTGAATTAAGTAAAAACAAAAAAAATCTTTAATTACACCAAAAAAAATCTTCAATTAAGTAAAAAAAAAATCTTGAATAAAGCCAAAGAAAATCTTCAATTTAGTAAAAAAAATCTTCAATCAAGCCAAAAAAAATTCTCAAATTTAGCAAAAAAAATCTTGAATTAAGCCAAAAAAATCTTCAATTAAGTAAAAAAAAATCTTGAATTAAGCCAAAAAAAATCTAGAATCAACACCTAAATTTTTTTTTCTTTGTTCCAGTGCAAAAAATAAAATAAAATTATGAAAATATTTACATTTACAAACTATCCTGTAACAATAAAATGTGAATAACCTGAAAAAATATGAACAACCTGAAATGTCTAAAGAAAATTAAGCACAATTTTAACAATTTTTCTGCCTGTTCCTCAGTGTTTAGTGTCTTTGTAGATCTGATCCATAATGCACATGGAAAAATGAGAAGTTGAGGAATAATATTGTTAAAATTGCACTAAATTTTCTTACATTTTTTAAAATTTAAATTGCAGTTTTTTCAAGTTTTTCTTTTTGGATAGTTTAGAAAAGTAAGCATTTTCATAATTTAATGGTTTTTTTTACACAAAAAAAAGACAAAAATTGGAGTTGTCAATATTTATAGGTTATTATGTTATTATTTTTCTGGTCCGGCCCACTGCAGATCAAATTTAGCTGAATATGGCCCCTGAACTAAAATGAGTTTGACACCCCTGCTTCAAACACAAAGGTCTTTATGAGAGCTTTGTCTTGCTTCAGGAACATGTAGAACATTTTTAGGCCTAAAATTCAGATTTCATATCAGACTCTTAAAGGGACCACCATAAACACCGACAAGATCATTACCACCCATACTGGCTTTGAGATGATTTTCTTATACCCACCTCCTACTATGTAAATGCTTGTTTACATTCATGAATATACAGGGTGGGGAAGCAAAATTTACAATGAACATTTAGTTGTTTTTTCTCAGCAGAGAAATTGTCAATTGTTTTGAAACCAAACATATATTGATGTCATAATCATACCTAACACTATTATCCATACCTTTTCAGAAACTTTTGCCCATATGAGTAATCAGGAAAGCAAACGTCAAAGAGTGTGTGATTTGCTGAATGCACTCGTCACACCAAAGGAGATTTCAAAAATAGTTTCCAGTGTCCATAAAGACTGTTTATAATGGAAAGAAGAGAATGACTATGAGCAAAACTATTACGAGAAAGTCTGGAAGATACTATTAAAGAAGAATGGGAGAAGTTGTCACCCGAATATTTGAGGAACACTTGCGCAAGTTTCAGGAAGCGTGTGAAGGCAGTTATTGAGAAAGAAGGAGGACACATAGAATAAAAACATTTTCTATTATGTACATTTTCTTGTGGCAAATAAATTCTCATGACTTTCAATAAACTAATTGGTCATACACTGTCTTTCAATCCCTGCCTCAAAATATTGTAAATTTTGCTTCCCCACCCTGTATGAAGTGGAGAAACATGTAACATTCTGCAGGATATTTATCAAAAAGTGTCTGATTAAGATTGACTGAGATTAAGATTTTTTTTTTTTTTTTTTTTTACCATCTAGACAAGTCTTGCGCAGCTTTGCATTCAGCCCCCCCTGGATGATGGCAAACAGGTTCTGTTTTTCCGGATGTTTATTTGCAGCTATACAGCGGTCTAGCCAGCGAATAGATCTGTGCATGGCCTCCTCCACCCGTGGTCCCGTCACTGTACTGCTGACCACATCATCCAGCTGCATCATGATATCAGAACCTGGAAATGTGAGACAGTGTTGTGTTAGCGAATGGGAAAACTATATGTTAGGACTATGACTTTGCTCATTTAAATCTATATAAATGATATTACTGTTTCAGACCGAGACTATTCTGTATGCTGATGGACTTTTCAGGAGTCAGGAGGATCTCTTTGCCGTCATAGGGGGACTTGAACTTGACTCCTTCTTCTGTGACCTCTGAGAGTTCGACTAAAGACACCATCTGAAAACCTCCACTGTCCTGTAAGCAAATAAACACGACTTCAGAACACAGCATTTGGACCACTATATCTTATTTAGGAATGTTATACTTACAGTTAAAAGATTTCTTTTCCAGTTCATGAACCCATGCAAACCGTTGGCTTTCTCTATCAAATCAGGCCCCTGCCGATGGTAAACTCGCATTAGACGCATGTTAACAAAAATGTTTATATGCATCAAATATCAGAGTTAGGTTTTGCAGTGTAAGATCTATAAGGAAGAAAAGATAGACATGTCCAAGAAGCCAAAGCTTGAAATAGGAGTGTCAAACATACGGCCCACAGGCCAAAACTGAGCTGCCAAAGGTTCCAATCAGGCCTGCGGGATCAGTGCAAAGTCCAAAAGTTATTACAATCAAGGGTGTCGAACTCATTTTAGTTCCAAACTCCAACATTATTAATATTATGTCTGTTACTAAATGTTTTGTGGCTTTGTAGATCCACTGCAATCTGTAATGCACATGTATAAATAACAAGTTGAGGCCTAACATTGTTAAAATTGCAGTTGTTTTACTTATCAAATTTCAGGTTTTTCATTTTTATTTGTGAAAAAATAGTTTGGAATCCATACTCTAAAAGGGTTCATAACATAATTTTACTTTTTTGCAGTGAAACAAACAGAAACATTTGGAGTTCCCATTATTAATAGGTTATTATAACTATTATTTTACTGGTCCGACCCACTTGAGATCAAATTGGTCTGTATATGGCATCTACACTAAAATGAGTTTGACAGCCCTGGCTTAGAATGATATTGAACATTAAAGATGATTGTTATACATTAACCCTTTCATGCATGAATTATGAGACCCTTAATCTAGATTTTCCCCCAATTGTTTTTATTCCTTTTTAGGTATGAAAAAAAAAAAAATAAATAAATAAATAAAAATGCGATTGAAAGTTTTTTTATGAACTTATTTTTCATGGAGTTGCAAAAATGTCCACTTGGCTGGACACCATGCATTTCATTTTTGAAGCAAAGAAACATACATTTACTGATACACTGTGTAAAATCTATGAAATAAAAAAGATTTTAATGCTGCTAATCTGATGTTTTCTCACATTTTAACATACTCTAATACTAGTCATTACTCACTTCATGGAGATAATATGCAAAAAAAACAAACAAAAAAAAAACAAACAAACTATTAATTACAGTCTGATAACAATAACAAGGTCAAGGTTTATTTATATAGCACACTTAAAAACAGACACTACTGTCCTAAAGTGCTGTATATAATGTATATAATAATGAAACAGAATAGGAGTAAAAGACAATAAACAGAAAAAAAAACAATACTGGCACATAGTTCGTGCATTAAAAACAAGCAATTGATTTACACTCAAACATGTAAGTGCAGATCAGGTTTATCAAAAACAGCAAAGTTACAGTAAGGGTATAAATTACAGTGTATGGGATGGTGCATGAGTGTCCACTGTGTCAGCTGATATGGAACTAAAACAACAAAATCCATGACTATATAAGAGAACAGCTGTAGAATAACTGTCCACTGTAGTGACCACTATGCATGAAAGGGTTAAACAAAAATACAAATAAATGGAGCATATAAAGGTGTGTGATGTTTTGGAGTGTTAATCTTGTATTCTCTTGCCCTTCATGGAATTGTTTCTCTGATGAGATCCAGCTGAATAATCCTCATTTGTTTTGTATTGTTTGATTCTGATTATGATGAAGTAATATTTTAACCCTTTCATGCACGAATTATGAGAACCTTAATCAATATTTTTTTTCTTGAGTGTTTTTGTTCCTCTTTAGGCATGAAAAACACAATACAATTGATTTTTTTTTTTTTTTTTTTTTTTTTGAACTATTTTTCATGGAGTTACAAATGTCCACTCAGCTGGACACCATGCATTTAAGTTTTGAAGCAAAGAAACATTTATATAAAAATCATCATCAGAAAGTGATATACTGTGTGAAAACTATGAAATAAAAGCATTTTTAATGCCACTAATTGCTAAATTGCTTCTGTTTTCTCACATTTTATCACACTCTAATATTAGTTATTACTCATTTCATGTAGCTAAAATCCTCCTGAGTCCCAGGAAATGGACAGTTTTAGCTTTTTTACATTAAAAAATTGTCTTGACTGGAAACGGCATAATGCAACAGTTTTTTCAGATACATTTTTAAAACTACTTTTATTTACTGATTGATTTTTTTTAATGGAATGTCCTTTGTAATGGACAGTATTTTTAAAGTAAAACTGTCAAACTTTTGTCCCCTACAGAGGACAAAATGCATTGCTGGGTCTCAGGAGGATATGCAAAAAAAAAAAAAAAATTGTTTGTTAATTACAGTCTATTACCAATTAGCAATTGATTTCCACTAAAACATGTTACTGCAGATCAGGTTTATCAAGAACAGCAAAGTTACAGTAACTGTATGAATTGCAGTGTTTTGGGTGATGCATAAGAGTCCTGCTATGGAACTAAAACAACAAAACCCATGAATAAACAACAGAACAGCCGTAGAATAACTGTCCACTGGAGTGACCACTATGCATGAAACGGTTAATGTGGATACTTTTGTTTTAATAAGATGATGCTGAAAACTGAATCTTGTCATGTGGTCCATCCAGGTTGAAGTTTCTTGTCAAACCAGAGCACCAAAAGAATGCAGGAGTCCAGTCCATCAGTCTGATACCTACCGGTCTCATGCCCAGGTGGTAAGTGTTTCCAAGACAAACGTGGCATCCCAGACCCTCCAGCTGGTCCACAGTGATCCCCTTCAGAGTCCCCTGAGTGCCTACGGGCATGAAAACCGGGGTGCTCACGGTGCTATGTGGCAAGATTAAATCACAAGCTCTGGCTTTAGTCACCGGACATTCAGCAATAATTTTCAGAGTAAGAGGGGCAGCCGTAGACAAAGTTTTCTTCAAAGACATGGTGTTTTCTGAAGTATTTGTTTGAGCTCCACACGGTACGGTGGCCGCCATGTTGGATTGAGCATGTGACGTGAAGGGGCTGGAATTGACAACCGGACTGGCCAATGGTAAACTAGTCATTTGTTTAGAGCGAAGAGCACGCCTTTTGGAAATCCAATCAAAAGGCTAGTATGGTGAGATAGACAGTAAGAGTAACCTATAGCTTGACTGTTTTGAAGACAAGAGGCGGGTTTATATTCACCGGTTAGGATCGGATGTCGTCTCCTCTAACCGGATGGTATCGGTGTAGAGGAAGTTTTGTTTTGCGAGTTTTCCGTCCGTTTCGACTGGCTGGGTATTAATACAACACGCTTCAAAGAGCATGAAATGATATTAGTGTGAATTGAGTTACCGGCAAAAGCTAACCTGCTCACCGTGAGAGTGAAACGCAGGCTGTTTGAAGCGGCGGAACTCTTCACATTAACCCGAGAGCACCTTGTTGCTAAAGCTAACGTTACCTAGCTAGTTAGCGCGGCTAACGTCAGCCTCTGGTCTGCGTTGTGTTGAAGGGGCTCTCCGAGCTAACGAAGCCATGGGGAACCGGGGCATGGAAGACCTGATTCCCCTGATCAACAAGCTTCAGGACGCTTTTAGCTCCATTGGCCAGAGCTGCAATTTAGACCTTCCTCAGATTGCTGTGGTCGGCGGACAGAGCGCTGGAAAAAGCTCTGTCTTGGAAAATTTTGTCGGCAGGTATGGTGATTGTTACTATTTAAGTTATCCTCTATACTATACATAGTTTACACAGTTTATTATGTGATCTAGGATTCTTAAAGTGTATTTTTGTTTGTGCATCAGGTGCTTTACTTTTGGAAATGCTGTCATTGGGCTAAGCTAACCTTACTCTGCGAACACGTAACGTCAATATTAAGTTACGCACTTGTCGTAAACCTCACTCATGGAGTAAAGTGAATGCAGGTTCAAATCTGTCACAGATACGCCTTTTACGTGTCAGCCACTGGGCTGACCTAAGAATCTGGTGTAAGTGGAAAAACAGGTATTCTTTTATTTAAAAAGTTATGTGTCGGTCTTGGTTGCACAAAGTAAACCTGTTCTTCTGATTACTTCTAGTTCCTACTCACAACTTCAAACTTGTGCATTTTGCCACTTTTATGAGCATGTTAACAAAGATAAAATATCTGTTGCAAGTGGTCTGCGGTGTTGTTGGTGGCACTATAGTCTTTTTATTGCAGTTACAAGCAATCTTGTTTTGCCATCTGCCTGTTTGTCTTCAGCTGTCAATGGGAACTTTTCCTGTGTTTCTATTAATATTTCCACGCCACTCCCACAAACTCTACACAATCTGATAGGAATTGTGAATTGTGTGTAGCCTGTAGCTGCTTTTTGATATTTACTGTTTCACGTAAATACTCATATGGATATTTTTAGAGAAACTCTATTAGAGGACAGAATCAGCAGCTGTCCTGGTTTAAAGTGTGAATTATTAAAAGTCACTTTGTCTGCTGTGCTTTTTGTCAGGTCATTTTGAGAACACTGTCAACAAGATGCTGACATTTGTCGAACAGCATAAGCTTATTTCTGTGGCAGACACAGCTTCCCTTACCACCTTCCTCTTTTGATTCTGTTTTTGGCTTACGGAGAAATTTGGGGAAATTAAAGTTTGTGTCTCCCTTCTTTGTGACATGAAGTTGAAGTTGTACCTCAACAGGCTGGTCCTGTTGTCCTCTTCCATATCAGCAGTGAATGAGATCACCCTCCAGATAAAGAAACAAAACAGACTTGCTCCAAAGCAGCTTGTTTAGCAGGTTTCCACCCCATTGAGACACAGTCAGTGTGTAACCCAACCCACAGTGTGAAGACACAATAACACATAGATGCGGGACAGCTAGCAGAAGAAAGGAAGCACATTGGCTGTTGAGATGGCTGATGCAGACTGGCCTTTAGTTGTAATCACACCGACGAGCATGTCATAACTGCTTTCAGGCAAGAACAAGCTTGTAGATTAGAATACCACTCAGTGCACATTAATTCAGATGAGTGGGACTTTGAATTGTGAGAGCACTTGACACATATCAGCTGTAATTACTGTTAGACATTTTAGTGTCCTCAATTTCACTGCCTGTGCTGGCCTTCCACTTTTTGCTTATTGACAGGTCTAATAGCACTTTGCAGCAACCTCTCCTCTATTCTCATCATATTTTGAAGTGTGTGAGTGGTGCATTACAATAGTTACCAGCTTTTTATCCACATTTTAAAAAGTACAGTTGGTACCCAGCAGGTGCAGGTACCTGCAGACAAACAAGGTGGAACAAGAGAGGTCAAGCTCATGGCAACAAGGCCAAGTCTAAGTTAAACCTGGAAGCATTTGGGTGTGTGACACGTCACTATAGCAACAGGCGGGTGCGCTCACATAGAGGTGACTCATTGTTGATCTAAAGACTTGTTTGAGCTCAGGAGTGGCCAATACATAAAGTCATTACAGTGTTCCACAACAATATGAGTGTTTAGTTGGTTATTCATGAGAATGAAATGCCAATTTCTAGGCACTAGTCAGATCACTTAGCTCCTTTTAAGAGTCAGAAATGGTTTAATTCTGGTTTCCCCAGTGGCTGACATCCTTTTGTTTGGTAATGTGCATGTTGTGTATGAAAGGCTGAATTCATCTCTGTGTCCCCAAGCAAGAAAATAATCTCTTTCACTTTCTGCAGCGCCAGTGATGATAGGAATGGAGTCACTGGGATGACATCCAGGCCATAGACTGTATGATTCATACACAGAGTGTAAATGCTCCTTTTCTGCCACATGCCCAGATTCATTGTGATGATGGCTGTCAAGTGGCATAATTTACAGCTCACTCTATTTAACTGGCTAATGCTCTGCAGTCTTCATCATAATGTTGGCCACTGTTCATTTCACTCTTATCAGCTCGTAGCAAGATGTGCTTGTGCTTTACATTTCCTGGTTGTCATGAAGTTGAGGAAAATGGAATGATACCAGTGTTCTCTCTCAGTTCTTCCAGTCCTGATTTCCATGACAGGCAAATCATATGGGTACGGCTTCCCTCACTGTCCTGTGTGACCCATCTTGTTGATGTGATTTGGATCTGTATTTCCTCCCAAGTTTGTTATAGGAGACCAGAGCACATTGGCCAGCTGCTCTGCATGCTTTTCTACACAAGTTAATCAAATAACTCTGGCTCATCAGCCTCATGTATTTGTGATTAGTTGGTAGGTATGTCTGTGTTGTGGCCATGTTTAGTTTGTGTCAAGGGAGGCATCTTAGTAAGGAGCTCAATAAGGGGCTTCAAGTGTGGCTGACACAGTTAATGCAGAATACACTCTACCCCTTAAAACATGCTCTCTAAAGGTCTTTGATGTGATATATTTAGGTAGAAAATAATAATAATAAGGAATTTATACCCTGATACACTTACGTAGTTTACTGACACAATTAAATGGACTTCAACCTGAATCAATGTCATAAACAGTGTTTTTTTTGTTTTGTTTTGTTTTGTCTTTTTGCTGCAACAGAAAAGTAACCAGCAAACCCAACACTTAAATGCCTTCATCAGTTGTTGGCACTAATTATGTTTGTAGACCTTCCCACGCTTTAATAAATGGATAATTGGCACCAATGGCACAGATCTGAGAGATTGGACACCAGATAATAAGACAATACTTTGCTTACAAGATCATGAATGCCTTACTGTAGACAAAAACACAGTTTAAGAAAGCAAAGCTATTTGCAACTAAAAAAATCCTTTCATTGTCATTTTTTGCTCTGAGTTGTCTATGGTTTCCTACATGCATATGGCCATAATTAAGTCAAGATGGTGATCAGTATTATGATGACATTGTCCCAGAAGGGAGTAAGGACGTCATATCTATCACTGCAAGCTGGCCTGGGTGGAGGCTCTTATCGGTTCTGCTGTCAGTAAACCACAAAGAGAGTAGCAGTTTCAACTTGCAAGTGCCATGATGTAGGCTATCAGATCCTTTTTTTTTTTTTTTAATGTCCTTATCAAAACACCAGAATATGACCATGTTAATACTAGTAAAACCTTCTGTATTTGACAATTAAGTAAGATGTTGGTGTATAATGGAGTGGCTGTGGCTCAGGTGGTAGAGCAGGTCATCCAAGCATGAAGGGTTAACTGTTCGAATCCCACTCTGTCGTAATGATGTGCCTTTGAGGCAAGGTGGCAAGACAGTTCACCCACCTTGTCTCCAGTGCCACTCACACTGGTATATGAATGTTTGGTGGTGGTTGGAGGGACCGTTTGGCACCAGTGTGTGAATGTGAGAATGAATGAATAATGGATCAGTAATGTAAAGTGCTTTGGGTGCCTTGAAAAACGCTACAGAAATCCAATCCATTATTATTATTAAATGTTTTACTAGCAGTTTATTAGTATTGTAAGGGGAGAATTATTCAAAATGTCAACCAAACGAACACCAGTATACTAGACTTTCTAAAGTACAGAATGACTGGAAAAACTGATTGAGTATTTCGACAAATAAGTTGCTGTTAGGATGCTGCCAGGATTTTTTAGAGCCATCATCTGGTGGCTGGTCGTAGTATTACACTTTAAGGTTCTTTGCCTTCAATCCCTAGCTCTGTGCCTAGTGGTATATTGTTGGGGTAACCCCTTGAATGTACCACTAAGCAGAGGGATTTTGGTGGTGCTTGAAGAGGCTTTGCTGCCTAGTGAGGACTTTTAGTGCCCACAGTGACAGACTGTGGTGCAGGAGTGTGGGTAGCCATAATTATATGTTCACTGCCACAGCAAAAGCCTATGGGATAATTCCCACTACCCACAAACACATTTTTGTGTAATACACTGTCCTGTGAGAGCTGGAGAATTCCACAAACTGGTTTTGTTGTTGAAAGGAGGCCTAACTCATCCACTGTAGACTCCAGAGAAAGGAGGATCACCTGTGGGCTATACGTCGTCTGAGTTGCTCTGCCTGTTTGGATCAGACTGTCGGGGCAGGCGGGGGGAGGGAAGCGGCTCTCCCTTTTGCTTTTTCTTGTGGTAGAGAGAGGCTTACAGACTGATGCTCTCTGCTTGGCCATCCATAATACATGCAGTGATACACAATCTGCTCAGCCTCGTCTATCATTTACAGCGCATCAATAATAGAGACCTGGCCTCTTGCTTCTTTTCAATATGCCACTGCAGTTTATCCAATTCTGTCTATGAAGACTGACTGCTCTGTGTGGCCTTGTGTTTTGTTCTCTGAGAGGACCATATTCAAACAAGGTGTTTCATTATGTGTATTTTAACTTTACATGTTAATCTCTGTTATTGTATCATTGTGATTGCTTGACCAGCGGCTTTTTCAGCTGACAAGGTAGACTGATGAGTATCCAGTGAGAGTTGTCTGTAACAGGAGAAATGCATCAATACTGAAGCGGTTCCTTGAAGAGTTCATGGTCATTACGAACCGTTGTTCTTCGTGTCATATTCATTTGGTCTGTCCCTTCCCTCAGCCTGTTTTATCTTTATTCTTCAGCCCCTTCATTGCACCTGTTCCTCATCCAGGACTTTCTATACCCCTGCTGCATTGACAAATGCCTGCATGCTCCACATTATGTGCATGACACAGCACCGGTGGCCAACCACAGACCTGTGGATTTTTGCTGATGTAAGGGGGAATGTCCAGAATGTTCCCTCAGTGTTTCACCATAGGACCACAGCCTGGGATTAGCAGACAGTCGGTTGTATGACAAATGAACTCCTTTTTTTCCTCTGTACTGTGGTTCATGCATTGCTTCTAGTCTGAAGTCATCAGCCAGGCCGTGCAGCCCCACAGTGTCCCCAGGGTTGGAGATCTGGAAGTATAGAGTGAAAAGTAGAGTGTGGGTTAGCTGGGCTTTTACATTTAAAACAAGCACATATATAAACTTGGGGTGCAGCGGTACACATCATACCAAATGGTACGCCCCTCACGGTTCAGTATGAGCATGTACTGTGGTACGGCTCATTTGTCATTTTCAAATGACATTTCTGGACAACTTGCGTTTGTATTACAGCTTTGCAAGGTGACTGACTTACTGAATTCTACTGTCATTGGTTGGAGCTGGATGCGGAGCCCATCTAAAGCATTACACGGCAGAGCCTGGCCCGAGCCGGATGCAAAACACAGCCCTTCTACTTCCAACTCCCCTTCTCAATATTAACATTAGTTTTCACATTAGTAAAACCTCTTCTGTCATCACCATGTTTGTTATTATTGACTACTTCTTATTCTTATTCTTCTTCTCCTCAAAAAACTTTAGTCTTCTTCATGGTATTCTGCCAGTATGGTAATTAAGAGCAGCGCCCTCTGGTGGATTGATTGAGAAACGCTCATTCCAATGTACATGTTGCATGGGAGTATGGAGACAGTGACACATGACAACATTAGAAACAGACGTACCTATTTACATACGTAAAGTGAACATAAATGAGCCTTAAGGCTCTCCATCAGCTCCCAGTTACATTTCAGCACACAGCCAGGCTCCAACCGGCCTCTGCGTCTGAACCGTACCGAACCATGACTCAAGAACCGGAATACGTACTGAACTGTGGATAACCTGTATCGTTGCATCCCTAATATAAATTGTTTGTTTTTTGAGAGTGGGTAGCATGAATCCTTTGAAAGTGTCAGTCATTTGCCTATATATTTTTCCTTTCAGTTCATTATATCAGACATCACAAAAACAGAACACTGTGTATTCTCCTTGAATCATCAGAAGCTCTTTTACTTTGGTGTTTTTTTTGGTGTTGCATCTTTCTTGTATGATCCAAAGAACAAAATCATGTTGCCCCTGACAATATGATGCATGATACACCCGGTTATTAGGCTTTAATCACTGCCCAGGATCTTGGAATGACTGCAGTTTGGAGGCCGTTGTTCACTTTCATACTGAGAACAAAAGCCAGATGTTACTTTTTTTTTTTTTTGTACAGTTTGAAGAGGGTGTCAGATACCTCATCTTTCTTACAGTTGCTTCAGTGTTGGACTCTGATTGCCACCAGATGTAGTATGTTTACAGAGCAGCTGAGAGCCTTGAGAAGTGGAAGGAGATTGGGTGGAGGAGCCTGATCTAAGGGCTGACTAAGCAACTTCAGCCATGTGGTTAAAAAAATTCCTCAGGTACCCTGTCACTTTAAGAAGAACAAGTAAGCCGACTGTGAGAGCTCTTGTTTCCTATAGCTTGTGTCTCAATAATGCACTGTTGCAAAAACATTTGTCAGTGTTTATTTACCCTCCATTGCATTGTGTAAGGAGTTCACTTGACGCAATTTAAAAATGTGTGTACAGGAAGACAATGTCACGACTCGGAGGGGAGAGGCTGATGTGGTTGACTGAGGCATTCAAACCCTGACAAGTGGCCAGCTGGACTAAGAGCCTTTTCTTAAAATAGACCCACAGGGCGGCGTGAGCACATTCATCAATTGGCAATTTCCACATAACTAAATTATTGCAACCATAAAAAGGCAATTCTACCTAAAACAGAATGCATATTATCATTTAGAAAATATTACTGAAATGATTAGTGAAGTCAAATTTAGAATGTAGTCTTAGTTTATAGTATTATTGTCTCTGTACGATCTTGTAATTATGAAGCATTTCCTCCAAACTGGAAATGTGGTCATTAGTAGCTCCAGTGATGATGAAATGAAACGACAAGCTTCCTAGCTTGTACAGTGCATTAACTTAAAGGGGTCATATTTTGCTAAACCCACTTTTATTGGTCTTTGGTACATTTATTTGTGTATTTGGGGATGCAAATACTTCATAAAGTTTGAATTTGAACCCTCATGTTGCTGCAAACCTATCTTTAGTTTCATTTTGGCAAAAATCGAGTGGATTTCTACAGCCCGTTTCAATTCCTGCTTAATTTGTTACGTCTATAACTAGTTGCATTACGACGTTTGCACATATAAGTTCAAGACTTCTGACGAACATTTCTTTGAGTACGACATAATTGTTTGTCAGCAGCAGTGGTTGTAGTCCATACTGAAAATATGTCCAAACTTCGAGCCAATTACCTAAAATGTTCAGTTGTTGGTTGTATTAATGAACATAAGTGGCTGAAGGAGACAGAGCAGCATGGTCAAAAACCTGGAGGGGGCGGGGGCATGAAGTGGCGCATTCGCATTTTAAGGGCCAGCGCTCAAAACGATGTTTCTGGTGTCATTACTCAGAAATAGGGTTCAAAATGGACCTGTGGAGTTGAATTAATGAAGAATCCAGACCCGAGTATAGCATTTACAGTTTATTTAGACCACAGTGAAATATTTTAAAATGCATAATTCCACTTAAAAAAAGATAAATATCACTCCTTTAACGTGTATGGGTCTTGTTTCATGTACAAAGTGTCTATTGTGTGTTCTACCTGTGAATACATTTAAATATTTATATTTGCAAATCACTGAAGTGCATCACAGTCTGTATCAGTCTATTTAAAGGCTTGTTCAAATTCATGCATAAAAAAATAGCTGGCATGTCATATTTTATAGACATTTAATTCTATTTTAGTGGCCATTTTCTAAATAACAGTATAAGTGGGTGTGCATAAATTGATCTGTGAAGTTCTTAACGATGAGCAAAAACTGGGTTTGTCACATTTGATTAGTTTTGTGACGTGTTGGAGGCGTGAAATCCCCCCGTGCCCATCAATTTGGCTGAGGTCACGCTGTGGGGAAGATGAATAATTAAACCTTCTCCTCGTCTCTTTCTTTTTTTTTTCTCCCCTCTTTATGTTGCTTTATCTCGCTCTGTTCTGCCTATTTTACCCAACTTGCCCTCATATCTTTAAATTCCCTTTTTCTTCCTTTCATCCCTTTCAATTCTGGCATTTATGATTCTTTGTCCGTCTCGTTACTCAGGGACTTTCTTCCTCGTGGATCAGGCATCGTCACCCGAAGACCTCTCATTTTGCAGCTGGTCAACAATATAGCAGGTGAGAGTGCCACATCACATTTCCTTTCATCGCTGGCCTGCATATGGCCTCTCAGCTACACCGCCTCAAGCTAGGCTCACTGCTGTTTGGGAACCTTCAATCTCATTAATTTAATATTCTCTCTGTCTCTCTTACCCTCCTTTTCTTTGTCACCGTGCTCCTTTTGTATAGAATATGCCGAATTCCTACACTGCAAAGGGAAGAAATTTGTGGATTTTGAAGAAGTGCGGATGGAAATTGAGGCGGAAACCGACAGGATAACAGGCTCCAACAAAGGCATCTCTCCCATACCAATTAACCTGAGGGTCTACTCCCCACACGGTAAAGGCCATGGGCGTCACTGTAAAGCACACATAACACTTTGATGTCTGCACGCTTTTCTATAAATTTAATTCTCTCCATTTTGCAAGCTACCCCAGGGCACTGAGAGTTTATGCTAGAGAAAATTCACATTTGTCAACCATCAGCTCTTTAGTGTCACATTAATAATTAGGTTTAATAATAGAAGTGTAACAACTGTATTGCATTAAATAGTAATGTGTTAGGTAATTCATTCATTTGATAAGCTAATAAAAGGATAATAATTGTCAGTTTTATCCACAAACAACAATAACAAAGTCATGTTTATTAGTTACACCACAAACAGAGCTTGGGCGATATCAGTAAACAAGATTGTGTTGTGGTTTGGATCCGTGTCGCCCGAGTCAAACATAAAAAAAAACACCTCAATTTTTTTATGTTAAAATGATCTCTTTTATTCCATCATTGAATGCTTGTCGCAGATACCTATTCATCTTCTCATGGTAGCTGCCGCAGGAAATCTCTGACAAATCTGACATGCTCACTTTTATTTCTTTCGGTAAATGTGACACTGGAAAACATCAGGTGGTGTTTACGTCTGCACGAAGTAAATACGAATTCAGCAAACGTCTGCCATCTTTAATTTCACCAGATAAAAGCCTCCCCGCGGTGGTTTTGAAAGTCAGCAAAGATGCCATACATGTTGTGAATTAAGAGATAGTAGTACAGATGTCTGCTGATGTTTTTGATGAGAAGTGAGGAAGATGAATTTGACACATGCACAAAAATTACACAACTGTATTTATTGCCAAAAGAAAAAAACAGCAGCATGAGTGGGCTGTATGTTTATTCAACACACATTTCTTTGGGTTTGATTAATCATACATTTGTTTTTGTCTTATTTGTCACTATTAGACGCTGTGTCGTGTTCATAAGAAATGATTAATGAAAGAAAGTACTATGCGTTTAATCAATCCATTTCTTACTTCAGTGATTCCCAAACCGGTTCAGCTCAAGAAAAAGAGGAACGTTTCCCTCCTCAGGACCCAGATTTACAACATTTTCCCTTTTGTTCTTTTCATCTTATTGTATCTTTCATGTCTATTTTTGTTCTTGTCTTGTTGCATCGACTACATCATTTTACCCTTTGTCGTTTTCAAGTTGTTGCAGGATTTTTCTCACGTTTGTCTTTTATGTTTTTGTTGTATTTCGTGGCTCGTCACTTTCATCTTGTTACATCTTTTATGACATTTTCATCTTTTATATTTTTTTCTTATTGGTTCTCTTATGCCATTTTTACATAATTTTTGACTTTCTCTTGTTGGATCTCTTGAATCATTTTTGTCCTTTTTATTGTTTTCATGTTATTGTGTCTTTTGCGTCATTTTGTTTAATTTATGGTGCTTGCGATTTTTGTAGTCCTTTGTCATTTTTATTGTGTTGTCTTTTTTGTCATTTTTTTCTTGTTGCACCATTTATCTTGAGTCATGTTTTTTTTTCTGTCACATTTTCTGGTAGTGACACTTCACTTTTACCAGTGAAGCCTCACATCCACATTTCTCATGACTTTGTGAAGTTCACAATTTACAGACTCACTCAAACAAAACTCTTCCTCCTCCATTTTAATTAGGAAAATTAAGTCACATAGTCGTGGAAAAAATGATTAGACCATCAAAAGTCATCAAAAACAATGGTTATGTGGTCAAGTACTAACTCCTGTGTGTGTCATGTGACTAAAACAGACAGAAAAGAAAACATGGAATGCCTAAAAGCACTGTTTTTGGCAGTACAATGCCATAGATATTGATGGAAGAACTGAAGTGATTTTGGTTATTATCAAGAAAACATGAAAAATGGATAGATATCAGCTCTGAAATTAAACTATTATGAGCAATTTTTGTTGTTATCATTATATTTGTCCAAACAAATGTACCTTTAGTTGTACCAGGCATTAAAATGAACAAGAAATCGAAGAAAACAAGGGTGTTCTAATAATTTTTTTCGCGACTGTATCATTATGTACTTTTCTGAACCCTAATAAAACCATGTCCGCAACCCATTTTGGGTCCCGATCCTAAGTTTGGTAAAGGCAGACTTGAATAAACCACAATGTGTTTATGTATGCGTGATGTTTTATTTTTATTATTATTATTATCTCATCTGCTGTAAAATCATTTCTCTCATTTTTTTCTCCCCCCCTTTTCATCATAGTGTTGAATCTGACCCTGATCGACCTTCCGGGAATGACTAAGGTTGCTGTCGGCGACCAGCCCCATGATATTGAGCACCAGATCCGTGACATGTTGATGCAGTTCATCACAAAGGAAAGCTGTCTGATCCTGGCAGTCACCCCCGCCAACACTGACCTGGCCAACTCTGATGCTCTGAAGATCGCCAAGGAGGTGGACCCACAGGGTGAGCAACACAGCGCTTTGAGGAGTTCAAATGGAAAACCGCTGGAAACAAACACCACTCTTATTCTTGTGTATCTCACAAAATAGGAGAATATATCAAACGTTAAGCTGTGGATCATAAGATATTCATTTCTGAATATTTGAGTGACCCTGTGTCAGATTTTGAAGGCAGTATTTCTGTCTCTGCCAAGTCTTGTCCTCTTTTTCTTAAAACAGAACCATGTCAGAAACATTGAAAATGCACATAAATGATTATTTTGGATTTTAATCCTTTTTAACTCTGTCGTAAGTAAAACATGCCTTTGGAGACAGCAGGGGCTGAGGGTTAGTTTCATGCTTCATGAAACTAGGTTCCTCAGCATCTTCATCATCACCATTATCATCATCATCCTCACCTTTTTAGCACAGCCAGGGTTTTCCCGTGCAGCAACCTTGACATTTAAAGCCCCTGATTTAATTTGCCCTCAAGAAAAGGGTGTTATACTAAAATCTGTGCATGTATTTCACATAATTTTCTAACAACGACAGTTGGTTTTTCGTGAAATTTATGAAAAACAGGACGCTCGCAATGGAGGTTTTAGGGGTTGTCTCAGGTAAATTTAGCATTTTTCAATTAAAATACATGGATCACATTATTTTGGACCTTTATTTTTACAATATATGTACAGAATGAATGAATGAATGGTTTATTTTTGGTTTGTACATCAATCGCTGCACACAGGACAACAACCACAATAAACACAAAAACCAAAAAAAGGAAGAGGCCAGAAGCGAAAGCTTATTTTTTGCTTATCCTTTTCACCTGATCCACCGCTTACATCAAATTAAATATGTACAGCATCGAGCATTCTCATTATAACAAAAGAATCAGCAATAACAAAAACGCATCTACCATCTCAACTCAGTATTCCTGAATGATCTTATACTTAAGGCGTTTTTAAAACTTTGTCAGAGAAGTGAACAACTTAAATTCATCATAAAGTCCATTCCATAATTTCACATCCACAACCCAAATACATCTAGACTTCACAGACGTCCTCACTTTCGTACATTCTAAAATATGAAGACCTCTTAAATTGTAGTTACTCTCTCTTAATTTAAAGAAATCTTGAATGGCATTTGGAACAGTATTATTTTTTACTTTATAAATCATCTCTAATATTTTAACCCTTCAGAGTCTGAGCCTATTTTGGCTGTTTTTGACTACTTTTGATTTTGCCTTTATATACTATATAAATGTCTTTCTTTTTTTCCAGCACAGCTTCATCTATCTCATCTGCCTGTTATATTTTCACTTTAACCTACCATATTAACACAAAAGGCCAAAAAACACAAAAAATAGAAAAAAAAACACACAAAAAAATTTAATTTATTGCATAAATAACACAAAGATGCTTAACGAACCTTTTCAACAACTAAAAAGTGAATATTGGTTCCAAATATTAGGTGTATAAAATCAAACTTGTAATACATTAAAACTATACTTATATATTTGACATAAAAGCATATCTATACATACACGTTTTCTCACACTTGCATCCGATTCAGGGGGGGTCATTCTCACCCTTACCTACAATGCTAATGCAGTCTGTGGATTAGAATCTGCAGATTTCTCCAGTTTTTTCCGTTTTGAAAAAGGACAAAAAATTACGAAAATATGGTAAGAAATATAACGCCTGCCCCACCTCTATTTTCATACTTTTATTCACGTTTGATTGCTCCAGGTTCAAAAACGTGATATCTCCAGTTGTATTTGCTCCATCAACATCAAATGAAAAGTGGGAGAGTGTTTCAAGTCCGCAATTTTGCATGCAACCGTACCCAGTGGTTTACGTAACCGACTTCCGACGCGACGATGGGTTGAAAATGTCATGTGATTCAGTCACGGGGCCGTGACCGTGGACCCCTAAGGGTTAATATATACAAAATGCTGCAATTTTGAGGAATAAAAAAAATATTAGTTGCTTCCAAATATCCTACTCTATTAATTATTCTAATAGCTCTTTTTTGTAATTTTAGTAATGTATCTATTAGTAAAGATAGATACATTTAGAAAAAAAGGAAAAGCAATAGCACAAAATAGACCCCACCCATTAAGATAAAGATAGTCCAACTGGGGGCCTACAAGTGTTAGAGAAATCATTTAATTATGAAACTCTTCACAGTGGTTTTATAGTCCTTAATCTGACATCGGTTCTGCCCAAAATGGCTTAGGTGTTAAATCTGAGCCTTATAATAACACGGAAAATCCTGCAGAGGTTTTCTCTCTCAGACACCTTTTCGTTGGCTCCATATGATCTTCACACCCCGTTTCAAAACACTTAACACTGAAACAACCAAGACTGGGTTATATAAAATATGTTAAACATCTCTTCACAGCTGATAGAAACTGCTTGCTTTATCATTAACCTTTATAGCACCTTCGTGAACCTCCTCGGGAACTCTTTAATCAGTAATCAGCCCTTATTCATCTATGCCACTTCTGTGTTGCTATTTAGAAGCATGGATCAAAGAGGCCTGAGGCACAGATGAAAACGACATTAGGAGCAGACAAAGAGAGGAAATCTGATGCAACACAAGGGGAAAAATAGTGCTTTGATGAAGAAAATTAGTCTAGATGTTT